>NC_057810.1:661690679-661990679 GCF_018294505.1 Triticum aestivum | reverse complement strand
TCATTTCAGGCATATCAGGTCGGGTTGCCTCCTGGCTATAAATAGCCCACCCCCTACACCATAAATTGGTGGCTACTCAGAGTTAGTGCATGACTTTTATCGTTTGAGAGCAACCCACCTCCAAAGTATTTGAGAGAGAGATCCTTGCGAGGACAAAGCCCAAAACACCCAGAGCCAAAGAGTGTTAGGCATCACTGAAGTCTTTCTGTCCGCGTGATCTAAAGACTTGTTACACTTGAGGAATGTGAATCCTCCAACCGATTAGGCCTCGCGTTCTAAGCATCCAAGAGTCATTGTGGATTGCAGGTGAACGAAGTCTGTGAAGGTTTGGAAGTCTACCACGAAGACTTATCAGAGTGATTGAGAGAGGACTTGGTGTCCTTAGCTCAAGGGGAATAAGGTGAAGACACAATCTTCTGAGTTCAATCTCAACCTCCCTAACCAGACGTACAATTTTCACAGCAACTGGAACTGGTCTACCAAATCCTTGTCTTCACCAAGCAACTGGTTCTATCCTCTACTCTCCTCACTTTACAGTTTGTCTTCGTGAAGTCATTGCTTGCCTGCCTGATTCATTTGACTTCTTTGTGAAGACTTATATCTGTTTAGCTTCGTACTATCTTCCATACTGATCATGTCTACCTAGTTACACTTAGTCTTCGTGCTTTCACTGTATTGTATGATTGACTAATGCTTGCCTAGTGTAGTCTTCATTCCGCTGCTTACTATATAGGCTTAGTTGTCTCGTTTGTCTTCAAATCCATCATCTTTTGAAGACTTTCATAAAAATTGCCTATTCACCCCCCTCTAGTCGATAACTAGCACTTTCAGTTGGTATCAGAGCAACGTATTCCCTTGTTCTATGTGATTCGGTTTAACCATCTGGAGTTTTAGCTATGTCGACTGTAGGGATAATCAAGGTCTCTGCTACGTGCCCCGTCTTCGATGGCACTGACTACCCCTACTAGAAGAACAAGATGCGCATGCATCTTGAAGCCATTAATGTTGATCTTTAGTATGTCGTTAAGACTGGCGTTCCCAAAGTCGGTGAAGGCGTCACCGCTGCTGATGTCAAGAGATTTGCGCAATTGGACTCAACCGCCAAGAACATCATCTGTGGTCATCTGACCAAAGGGCAATATGGCCTTGTGAGTGGACTGGAAACTGCAAAGCTGGTCTAGGACTGGCTGTCCAAGGTTAACGAAGGCGTCTCAACTCAGAGAGACTCAAGAATCGATGTTCTTCGCAATTTCTTCAACCGCTTCAAGAGACATGACAATGAAAATGTCCAGCTCACGTTCGATCGCTTGACTGATATCACCAATGAGCTTTGTGCTCTCGGTGCCACCGAGATCATCAAGCATGAGATCATGAAGAAGCTTTTGAGATCACTTGACAGCTTGTTGACACCTTAGCCCTGATGATACAAGAACGTCCTTACTTCAAAGATCTCGATCCATGTGACATACTTGAGAGGCTCAACACACATGAGTTCCAGCTATCTGAGAAGCGTGATATATATGGTCCCAACTATGGTCGAACCCGTGCCCTAAAGGCAAAAGCTGTTTTGCCATCTGAAGAAGAATCTGATTGTAGCTCTAGTGATCCTGAAGAGCTTGGCAAAGAGCTTGCAATGCTTGTGAGGAAGTTACAGAAGTTCTCCAAGAAGAATCGGTTTAGCAAGTCTTCAAGATCTAGCTCAAAGAACAACGAGACTTCATCACGTGACTACAAGAAGAGAACTTGTCACAAATGCAAGAAGACATGCCACTACATCTCCGAGTGTCCTCAGTGGGATAAGGCATCAAAGAAGAAGAAGAAGAGCAAGGAATATGATTCTGATGACAAGAAGAAGAAGAAATCATCAAAATCTTCTTCAAAGTCTTCGTCAAAGTCTTCATCTCACAAGAAGTCCTCATCAAGAAAGGCTTGTGCATTTATTGGCAAGGAAATGGATTCATAGGAGGAGTCTGCCTCTGAAGAGGCGGAGGTGGAGTCCTAGGAGGAGTTTGATTATGGTGTGGCAAGCCTGGCTCTGGCGTCAGTGTTTGTCGCCAAGTCAATCTTCAACACTGAAGACAACAGTCACAGCGCTGAAGTCAAAGCTGATGATGATGATGACGACTCTGCTCCGACCTACTGCTTCATGGCATGTGGTGCCAAGGTAACTTCACGCGATTCGTATTTCCAAACCTCTAGTGAAGATGACTCTGAATTTGAATCCAAACCTAGCTATAAGACACTTGTTAAAATTGCAACTGAGCAACAAACTGCTATGGAACATATTCAAAAGCTGCTAGACAAAAGCGATGACCTGTTGGACGCGGAAATGAATCAAACTCAGTCCTTAATCGAAGACATTAAAAGTCTTCACGTTAAGTATGAAGAACTTGAAAGTCATCATGAAACTCTCTCAGCCTCTCATGAGAAGCTTTCCTACGATTATCTTCAAAGGAAGCAGGATCTTGAGAAACTGAGAGTGTCTCATGAAGATCTTCAAAAGGAGAACGATTGACTACTCGCCCAACAGATCAGTTCCGCTCAGGTAGAATTTGTTCCACGATGCTTAAAGTGTCTTGAGCGCGATAATGTTGTCTCTGTTGCTGAATGTTCTACTGCTTCTGATGTTGCAATATCT
Organism: Triticum aestivum; assembly: GCF_018294505.1. NCBI lineage: Eukaryota > Viridiplantae > Streptophyta > Magnoliopsida > Poales > Poaceae > Triticum > Triticum aestivum. Next base: position 661,988,041 of record NC_057810.1, on the reverse strand, counting down.
TCAACTGCTGATGTGGTAACTAACTCCTCTACTAAGGATACCACTACTATTGCCGATGAGAATGCTAGCTTGAAGACATTGCTTGAGGCTGGCATGTACAAAAGCCTCAAAGGGCATCAAACCTTGTGCAATGTCCTCAAGAAACAGATTCTGAACCGAAACCCTAGGAAAGAGGGTGTTGGGTTCGAGAGGAAAATGAGTGTTGATGGTTCATATTGGACGCCTGAGCAGTACCCCAAAACCACCTGGGTTGCTGCTAAGGATCCTTTAGTGGACCCATCCACTAAATCTGGCTTTACTTGTGCTAACCCAATTGTCATTGATGAATCCTTTGATGCAAATTATAAACTGTTTACGAATTAGAATGGTGAAGTGTTTGGTAAGTACATTGGTACTAACTGCAGGAATGGGTCACCCCAGAAGAAGATCTGGGTGCCCAAAAGTTGTCTTGAGAAGCTTCCCATGAATGCCATCATGACACCACTTGGGAAGAAGACAAATCCCAGACCAAAGGCGTTATATGGACCAAAGGTTGCATACAGACAGAGGACCACTCATGGTCACCCTAACGCCAATGTTTTGCAAGAGAACCGTTATGAGACTCATGAATATGAGTGTGTTTCTTCTAACCGCTATGTTCACAAAACTAAGAACTTTCTGCATATTCATATGAGTATTATTCTCCTCCTACGAAGCTATTTGCTAGGGCTCCCAAGCCAAAGTTCTCAGATGTTGCACTTAGACTCATTGCTTCTAAGCCACCCCTGAAGATGTGGGTGGTTAAGAAGAAAGGTTCATATATTGGAAGGTTATATTCGGACATCGGAAAGGTTCTGAGTGATTCGGGTATTTTTCGGAGTACAGGGGAGTTACGAGAATTCACCGGGAGAAGTAATGGGCCTTATTGGGCCATACGGGAAAGGAGAAGGCAGGCCAAGGGGAGGTGGCACCCCCCCCCATGGGCCCGAATTGGACTAGGGGACGGGGGCGGCGCCCCCTTGGCCTTTCCTACTCCCTCTCTCTTTCCCTCTTTCCTTCTCTCCTACTCCGAAAAGGAAAGGGATTACTACTAGGACTTTGAAGTCCTAGTAGGACTCCATACTCTTGGCGCTCCCCCTCTAGGGCCGGCCTCCTCCTTCTCCCTCCTTTATATATGGGGGTAGGGGGGCACCCTAGGACACGCCAAGTTTTGCCTTAGCCGTGTGCGGTGTCCCCCTACACAGTTACACACCTCGATCATATCGCCGTAGTGCTTAGGCGAAGCCCTGCGCCGGTAACATCATCATCACCGTCGCCACGCCGTCGTGCTGACAGAACTCACCCTCGTCCTCAACTGGATCAAGAGCACGAGGGACGTCATCGAGCTGAACGTGTGCTGAACGCAGAGGTGCCGTACGTTCGGTACTTGGATCGGTTGGATCGCGAAGACGTTCGACTACATCAACCGCGTTACTAAACGCTTCTGCTTTCGGTCTACGAGAGTATGTGGACACACTCTCCTGTCTCGTTGCTATGCATCTCCTAGATAGATCTTGCATGATCGTAGGAAAATTTTGAAATTACTATGTTCCCTAACAATCAAAACCCTAGACATAGTTTTTTGATGTGCCCGAAAGCTGCCTTTATAATCACCCTGTTACGGGTAACGTTTGACAAACTCCAAAGTGTACCATCCGGCATGAATGTACTTGATACTCTCATGGTTTAAGGATGTGAGTATACGGTAACACTTTTATGATTATACTTATAACATGTGTTGCCATAGTATATCATTCGGTTGGTCTGTTCAACACCATTGTTCCGTTCACAGTGTGCTCTCATTGTTGCCGGCATCCTTGTTACTTCAACAATGTCCTATGGTATCATCATGCAACACATGAGCTAGCCTTAGAGGCGAGACTAGGAACCTATTTTGCGTTTATGTTTCTACACATGCATGTGAGTTTTCCTCTGAATCTCACATTCAAGAACCGTAGCAATTTCTAACATAGAAATTCAACATTAGTTATAAACGTGGAAATAGATAATAACATTTATTATTGTATCTAGATCATATTTCCAATAGGTGGGTATCCAAGATATCGCGCCCTCAGACTCATATTCATCCAAGATAGGGAAGATGGACTCCACTGTCGCCACAATCTGGCAAGTCAAGGAGGGCTGGTGGATTGTTGATGCCAATCATGGACATTGCATGGGAGTTGGATCTTGTGCCTAGCGCAGTGACGTGTTGTAGGTACGTGTCTCGCCGACCCCATCGGCGATGAAATGCATGCTCCCAAAGATGGAAATCTGCCACTCGAAGAGGGGAGCAATGAGGTCAAGGCAACCCACGGCGTTGGCGATGAAGTTCGGGGTGCCAAAGGATCCCAACTTATTGTACTCGCTAGAATCGGGGGTTGTAGGCCCTCCTGACAGTTTTGCATGGATGTCGCCTTTTACAGTCGGCCATCTCCCTTTCCTCTTGCATTGGTCCCATCTGTACGTGCATATGTCATGTGTTCACTCGGCTCTCAACTACCCACCAATGTTTCTCTTGCCTTGGTCCACTTATCCATGCGTGCGTACTCTGCTCGATTCTTCCGTATCATTTTCGTAGCCCTACAAATCAAGGGGAGGGGGAGAAAAGCGTTGTCTGCGTTGGTTGTATATGTCGCTTGGTGCTTTGCACGGTGTGTCTACTTTGCAGGGCGTTACATATTACCGTTCAGCCTTGAGCTGCAATGCTGCAAAACCCAACAACCCGCACCACACGCTTCTTAGGGTGACCACCCACACACCACGACCGCCGCAGGGATTGTGACATACAGTGCTTCTATAAAATTGTTAGTCGAAAGGAGCGTCTGCGTGGCCAGGAAGTACGTCCGGTGGTATTAAAATTCTTGCACTAGACGTACGTTTGGGGCTCACTAAGTCCATATGGAACTTAAAATAGAAGATGAGTATCAATCATTGTTTGGACTCAGAATTAAATTACTTAAGATAGGTTAACTATCCTTAGTTCTTTTTAATATAAGATGATATGGTTAGCTAAGTTGTCTTAATCAACTTATTATGTCCGTGTTGCCCTCCTAGTCCCTACAAGTGGCACATCTAATCATTTTATATTGGCATGCTACAAGGATTCTTATCTATATTCTCTGTAGGTACCCGTAATTTTTTTCGGGGTAGGTACCCACAAATATGTAAATCAAGAATCTAAAACTTAATGTTACACTATAAATTTTTATACATGCATTGCACAGACGGCATCAAACTCACGCCAAAATGCTATAAAGATACATAGGAATAACATTGATAGAAAAATCCGTCAACATCATCATGGAAGCACATCCAGCTAAGTATGTTTGATTTATACCACCATCCCCACAACAGACGGTAAGTATCTTTGATTTATAACATCCTCCCACTAGACGTACTTCACCGCTACGTTGGAGACCTTCTCCATCATTCATAGTTAAATACATGCATGGAACTATATAAGACACCCAATTCCATTCGTAGAAAGCAAGCAGAGCACACATCGCACACAAGTACTCGCAAGCAATCCATCAAATATACCATGGCCATCTCAAAAGCTTTGATCATTGGCCTCCTCGGATGCCTTTGCTTCTACAGTTAGGCCGTAGCAGCTCGCGAGATCAATGATGACTTGTCGATGGTGGCGATGCATGAGAGCTGGATGATGCAGTACAATCGTGTGTACAAAGACACTACTGAGAAGGCATACCGATCTGAGATCTTCAAGGCCAATGTCGGGTTCATCGAGCCAAAAATGACAAGTTCTATTTGGCCATCAATCAGTTCGCCGACCTCACCAATGAGGAGTTCAAGGGGACAATGCCTAACAAGGGGTACAAACCAAGCTTGCAGCGGGTTCCTACCGAATTCAGGTACAAGAATCTTAGTCTCGATGCACTTCCGACAACTGTAGACTGGAGGACCAAGGCCAATGTGGTGAGTATATTAAGGATAATGATGTATTTCATATATGTTTACTTTTCTGAGAATGTCGTCTGATAGTATCTACTAAAACATAACCATGTGTAGGTTGTTGTTGGGCGTTTTCTGCTGTCGCTGCTACAGAGGGCATCGTTAAACTCAAAACTGGCAAACTTATCTCATTGTCGGAGCAAGAGTTGGTGGATTGTGATGTCCATGGTGAAGACCAAGGTTGTGAAGGAGGTCTCATGGATGATGCCTTTAAGTTCATAATCAAGAATGGTGGTCTCACCACCGAGTCCAACTACCCATATACCGCGGCAAATGACAAGTGCAAGAGTGGAACCAATGATGCCGCAACCATCAAAAGCTATGAGGATGTACCAACCAACAATGAGGGAGCCCTCATGCAAGCCGTCGCAAGTCAACCTGTCTCGGTAGCCGTAGATGGAGGAGATATGACGTTCCAGTTTTACAAAGGTGGAGTGATGACTGGCTCATGTGGCACTGATCTAGACCATGGAATTGCAGCTATTGGTTATGGCAAGACCAGCGACGGCACAAAGTATTGGTTGTTAAAGAACTCATGGGGAACAACATGGGGCGAGAACGGATATTTAAGAATGGAAAAGGACATTACCGACAAGAGGGGCATGTGTGGCCTTGCGATGGAGCCTTCTTACCCCACTGCATAGGAGTGTCATATGCCGCATATCCTCCTATGCACAAAAATATTACATAATTGCACACGTCCACTTTAATTAAGTATTTCTATGTGTATCTTAATTATGTACAAACATATGTCTTGTATAGTATTTCATGTTCCATGAGTTCAATGAATACAATGTAAATTATCCCACGTATATAAAGATCGATGAAGAATTTGTGTTAGCTATATCATTCGTAGATTGTTAAATTGTGCTGCCTCTTATGCCTTCATGCATACATAATGAACTATTTGACTAATTATTGTTTTTACGATAATCTTGGAACCATATAAATAATATGTGAAAATGATGGAGTTGATTAGTAAATAAATGTTGAAGCCCGAAGGTGGAACAAAATGATGAATGTCAATTCATGAATCTTGAGGAAATGAATTATGATGGAACATTCTCTCCCCCAATTGCTATTGTCATGGTCGTTCAACCCACAACGCCAACCAAAGATTGCTTTTCTTTCCTGTCTCGTAAGACGACTAGATCAGAAAGCCTTTCTCCCCTCGATTTCCGATGGCGAGCCCATGGATTCGCCTCTCTTCCACCTGCCGCTCCGGCAGTCAGTGGCGGGGAGGGTTTTTTTTGGTGCCTCGGCTCCGGCTAGTAGATAGATAGGGTTTTAGTCCTCGCAGGGGCGGCGTTTGGACGGACGATGATGCTTCTTCTTCCAGTCAGTCTTTTGGGCTCCGTTCCTCGTCAAATTCGTTCATTGGGATGGATTAGATGGATCTCTGACGTAGATTTCTGCCAGCTCTTCGGAGCGGGGAGGTTAGAGTTTCTCACCGTGCATATCCAACGGCGATATTGGTGTCAAATTATTCAGATCGATTCAAGGATTCAACAGCGACGAATGCGGCCTCCGGACGCTGGTCCTTAGAGGCGTGTGCACGAAGACTTCCGGATGTCATCGACAAGGTCAGGCCGGCTCCGGTATGGGAGCGGCGACAGTGATGCGTCGGCAATGGTCGTTTGGTGGTCCATAGATCTCGATGTAATTTTTATTATGTTTGAGGTATTTTGTACTCCGGTGAATCTTTATAACAAATCCAATCTTTTCGCAAAAAAAAAAAAACCACAGCCCCAGCCGCATGCCTCTTACATACATGTACTAAAATTCAACAAACTAAATCTTGTGCTTTGGTAGAGTTGCAGTAGTATGCGTTAAAGGTCCCACCGTGAACATTAGTGTTATGTCTGTGCTGCGAGGTTCCAAACGTGGACAAGTCAGTTTTCCAGCAAATTTGTAGCGCTGTGCAACTCCCGATGCTGAGGCTTCGTGTGGCCCACCTCGAGCCCGTGCTGTGGTAGATACTAGTCTGTCTGGTATAGAAGGTGAAGGCTGAAGAGGCACGAGCCCTGCCTGACGCCACGCAGGTGTCGCGGAGCAGCCCGCCGAAGCTCCGGGTACCAGTCGAGTGACAAGTGCTCTTCCGATGGCTGACACGCCGGCCGAGCCAGTTGGGTTCTCCGTGGTGACTCCGGCTGGCTCGGTGTCCAGCCTACCCGTTGTACACGGAGAGCGTTGTCGCTCATCCCGGTCGGTCGGGGCATGTGGTGGATGTGTTCTCTTCCCCGAACGCCTCAAGTTGCTGGGCTGGATCGCAGGCAGACAAGCGACACTCTTGCATATTGTGTCACTTGTTGCTCAGTGCTGCGTTCACTGCGCGCGCTGCCCTCGCCAGCCATGGCAATCCACACGCACGTAGCCTTCGAACACTCGAGAGTGGAGATCTGCTGTGCAAAGCAGTGGTCCGTGAATAGAGAGCTGGCTAGGGGTCTCGCACAAGCAAAGAACATGTTCCGAGCCATGCATGATCTGTAAAGATAACACCAATATGCGGTCGGTACATGAAGCAAGAAACACCCGGCTTGCTTACATGGGTAGCTCGGCAAAGTCCGAGCCACGTGTCCCTCCCCGCCGCGTTTAATGGCCCGGTGACGGCGGGCAATATAAGGCGAGTGTCTACTAACGGCACACGACTTATTTACATTTTCCCTTTTTTATGATAATGCAGTTACAGCTATACTGGGTATCTTATAAGACTTTGCTTATTTTCATTTTCTTCTGGCGAACGCTAGGCGCCGGCCGGCCGGTCCAAATTTCGGCCGGTCCCATGATAGCCATCCGATCCTTCCTTTCCATAGCCTCACTCGAAATAGGGTTTCCCCCGCTTTGTATTCCAAAGCAAACATCACCAATACAACCAGATAGGTGCTGGGACGGAAACAGCACAGACACGCTCAAAAGAAACGAAAGAGAAAAAGAAAAGAAACAAATGCCAACACCGGCGGATAAAGAAAAAGAAGAAGCTTCGCGACCGCCGCGCCCACCGGGATCCTCCACTAAGCACCTATACTCCGGAGCGCCGGTACCAATCAACACCTCCAAAAAGGGATGCGATGATGATGATGCTACTGCCAAGGGTTTCCTCCCGTACTCGACGAGCAGAGAGAAAGGGTACCTCCGACGCCCTCCATGAAGGTCCGGTGGCACCCTCAGGTGCCACCGCGTCGGAGTCGGCTCGGCCGACAGGGATTTCTCTTGATCCCAAACCTTCACCTCGGGCGATCCGGAGCACGTCACCAAACAAACCACCACTCTACGCCAAAACGGTCTTGGAGCTTCCGCGCCGTCTCACCACGACACCGTGAAAGGGGCCTGCTCAACGAAGAAGAGGAGCCGGGACTAGGGGCAGCAACATCGTCGGCACGCGGGAGGGCCCAACCTCCACCGCCAATGACGGTAACCGATCAGACGTGACAGCAGGAGTATACTGGTCCCCTGGGCCCACAGGTCCGGCCGGGTTTGCAGATGCCCGTAAAGCTCCCGCCTTCACGCTGCAGAAGGCATGCCGTTGGCGCCACCACCGCGAGTCTGAGCCGCTCCTCCTCCGCGCCACGCAGAGGACGTCGACACCACGCCAATGGCCAGCCCGCTAGGACCCAGATGGGGCCGGGAGGGCCTAGATCTGGGCCGGGGGCGCCCCGCCGGCCACCGCACGTCACCACGCCACCCTGCCGCCAAGGGTAGCACCGCCGCCTCGCCCACCGCCGGCGACCGCCACCGGATCGCCGAGCCCTCGCCCAGCCGAGCAGCACCGCCGCCGTCACCTGCCCCGGGAAGGAGACGAGCGCGCGGGGACAGAAGGGCCCGCCGCCACCGGCACCACCCAGGCTAGCGCCGGGGGCAACCGCCGGCGGCGGCGGGGGAGAACCATTGAGGGGGAGCCGAGAAGAAGGGGAGGGGGCGCGCCGCCTCGGCCACCTCCCGAGGAGGCGGCGCAGGGGCGGCAATGGGAGGGGAGGGGGAAGAGGGGGGCAGGAAGGGCTGGGGCGCAGGCGCCGGCGGCTGGCGGCGGCGGGATGGGGCTAGGTCGGCGGCGGCGGCGGCGGAAACCCTAGCGCGAGGGAGCGGGTCGGGGGCCTAGCGGGGAGCGCTCCCATTTTTGGTGATCTCCTTTCCATAGCTTCCTTCCCACCGAGCACGAGATTTGAGAAAACACACTAGCACATGGCGGACACACCTTGCCCCCGCGTCGCGCTGCGCGCATCCCTGTTTGCCCTTGCCGTAGACAGTTGTTGTTGTGCTCCTTGTCGACGCTTGCCACCGACGCTCGCTGCCGATGCTCGACGTCGGTGCTTGCAACAAAAACATACGATGGTGGTAGCAAAACTAGACTATGGTGGTGGCAAAAAATGCTCGCCACCGATGCTCGCCGTCGACGCTCGAAACAAAATAGAAAACGGTGGTAACAAAACCAGACTACGGTGGTAGCAAAAAGTGCTCGCTGTCGACACTCGCAACAAAATTACCCAATGTAGCTTTGCGTCATCGTCCCGTTGGATCCTTTGAAAAATTCTGGTTCCAGCAAAAACAGACTACGGTGGTAGCAAATGACGTTTCCAGCAAAAATAGTCTCGGCGGCACAAATCTAAAAAATAGTAGTTTGTAGCAAACAAACAAGCTAGTTCCAGCAAAACAAAATGCTGGTTCCAGCAAAATAAAATCCTGCAGCAAAAACACTAGTGGTCAATTGTAATAACAAAAAAGCCACTTCCAGCAAAATTAATGGTGGTTCCAGCAAAAAATAATCTCATAACCAAAACACTATGTCGATTGTAGCAAACAAAAAAGCGAGTTCCAGCAAAAAAATGCTGCTGCAAAAACACTAGTGGTCAACTGTAACAACAAAAAAGCCACTTCCAGCAAAATTAATGGTGGTTCCAGCAAGTAATAATCTCATAACCAAAACTCTAGGTCGATTGTAGCAAACAAAAAAACGAGTTCCAGCAAAACAAAATGCTGCAGCAAAAACACTAGTGGTCAATTGTAATAACAAAAAAGCCACTTCCAACAAAATTAATGGTTGTTCCAGGAAATAATAATCTCATAACCAAAACTTTGTGTCGGTTGTAGCAAACAAAAAAGCCAGTTCCAGCAAAATCATACGATGGTTCCGGCTTTGTCATTACGTGGGTCCAACAGATGGTCACAACCACAGTAGCGACCGGTTCTAGCTCGGTCGTTGGCCGCCACCGCCGGATGTAGCTCCATGATACGTCTCAATCATATCTACTTTTCATAATGCTTTTCCTCTTGTTTTGGACTCTAATTTGCATGATTTGAATGAAACTAACCCGGACTGACGCTGTTTTCAGCAGAACTACCATGGTGTTGTTTTTATGCAGAATAAAAGTTCTAGGAATGGAACGAAACTTTACGAGGATTTTTTATACAATAAAGGAGAATTTCTGGAGCCAAAAACCACCAGAGGAGGGACCCTGGGTGGGCACAACCCACCAGGGCGCGCCACCCCCTCCAGGCACCCCCAGGTGGGTTGTCCACCTGGTAGCCCCGCAGACCCTGAAACCGACGCTATAAAATCCTATTTTTCTAGAAAAAAATCAGGGAGAAAGAATTATCTTGTTTCACGAGACGGAGCCGCCGCCGTCTCCTATTCTTCATCGGGAGGTTAGATCTGGAGTCCGTTTGGGGCTCCGGACAGGTGGATCTTCGATCTTCGTCAACACCAACCCTTCTCCTTCGCCAATTCCATGATGCTCCCCCTCGGGAGTGAGTAATTCCTTCGTAGGCTCGCTGGTCGGTGAGGAGTTGGATGAGATTCATCATGTAATCAGGTTAGTTTTGTTAGGGCTTGATCCCTAGTATCCATTATGTTCTGAGATTGATGTTTCTATGACTTTGCCATGCTTAATGCTTGTCACTTTGGGCCCGGGTGCCATGATTTCAGATCTGAACCGTTTATGTTATCACCATCATATCTATGTTCTAGATCTGATCTTGCAAGTTATAGTCACCTACTACATGTTATGATCCGGCAACCCCAGAGTGACAATAGTCGGTACCACTCCCGATGATGATAGTAGTTTGAGGAGTTCATGTATTCACCATGTGCTAATGCTTTGTTCCGGTACTCTACTAAAAGGAGGCTTTAATATCCCTTAGTTTCCAATAGGACCCCGCTTCCACGGGAGGGTAGGAAAAAAGATGTCATGCAAGTTATTTCCATAAGCATGTATGACTATTTATGGAATACATGCCCACATTATATTTATGAACTGGAGCTAGTGTCAGTATCGCCCTAGGTTATGACTGTCTCATGATGAATATCATCCAACAAATCGCCGATCCAATGCCTACAATGTTCCTACATATTATTCTTGCTAAGTTATTATTGCTACTGTCATTATTGCACTTTCTACAAAATCACTGCTATCACTGTTATCGTTAATATTGCTATTGCTATTACTATCAAAACTATCATACTACTTTTCTACTGATCACTTTGCTGCAGATAATTAATCTCGAGGTGTGGTTGAATTGATGACTCAGCTGCTAATACTTGCAAATATTCTTTGGCTCCCCTTGTGCCAAATCTATAAATTTGAGTTGAATACTCTAACCCGGAAACTATTGCGATCCCATATACTTGTGGGTTATCAAGACCTTTTTCTGGCGCTGTTGCCGGGGAGCATAGATATATTTGTTGACTCACTTGGGATTATTATCAAACTTTCTCTATGAAGAATCTGAAGGATGCCAAGACTAAGACTTTTCCCTCTAAGACGAGGGGAGGTAAGGAACTGCCTTCCAGCTCCGCTTTAGATTCACCTTCTGTTATAAGTAAACTTGTAATACCACCACATGCTATTAATTCTGATATGTTGCAAGTTATTGATGATACTACTTCTACTATGAATTCTACTCATGATGATGCTAGTACTTTGCTTGATGATAATGTGCCACTAGGTGAATTTCTTGATGAACAAATTGCTAGAGTAAGACATCATGATATTGTTGAAACTGATGATGAGCTTGAAACTAAAAATCTTGAAACACCTATTAGAAGTAACCCTCCTAGATATGAATTACCAAAGGTACTGGAAGGTTATGTTATTAGTGAGGAGGCAACTAGAGATATTCTTGCTTGTAAGGATAGAGATGATCTAGAAAAATTATTATGCAAGTATAAAGAAAGATCTTTGAATGCTAGAATGAAATGTGCTCCTAAGTTTGCTACTTCACCTATCTTTATTGATGATGTGGATTATGAATTGTTTGTCGACCCAGAGTTAATTACTTTGGTTAAATATGATCCATTCCATGGTTATGAAACTAAAACTGTTGTGGCACATCTTACTAAGTTGAATGACATAGCCACCCTTTTTGCTCATGATGAGAAGTTTCACTATTACTATATCCTCAGATTATTTCTGTTCTCTTTAAAGGGTGATGCTAAAGCTTGGTACAATACTCTTGCTCCTGGTTGTGTGCGTAGTGCCCATGATTTATTACTTCTCTGAAAAATGTTTCCCTGCTCATAAGAAACAAGCTGCCTTGCAGGAAATATTTAACTTTGTGCAAATTGAAGAAGAGAATATCCCACAAGCTTGGAGGAGGCTTCTTGAATTGCTTAATGCTTTGCCTGATCATCCTCTTAATAAAAATGAAATACTTGATATCTTCTATAATGGACTAACCGATGCTTCTAGGGATTTCCTAGATGGTTGTGCTAGTTGTGTTTTCAGGGAACAAACTATTGAGCAAGCTGAAGAATTATTGAATAGCATGTTGAAAAATTATGATGATTGGACTCCTCCTGAAACACCGCCTAAACCCACTCCGAAGAAGAGGGGTATTTTATATCTTAGTCATGAAGATATGCAATAGGCAAAGAAATCTATGAAGGAAAAAAGTATTAAAGAAGAGGATGTCAAAAATTTACCAGCCATTGAAGAAATACATGGGCTTGATACACCACAACCACCTAAGGTGGTAGAGGTAAATTCTTTATGTTGGGGAATGTAGTAATTTCAAAAAAAAATCTTACAATCACGCAAGATCTATCTAGGTGATGCATAGCAACGAGAGGGGAGAGTGTTGTCCATGTACCCTCGTAGACCGAAAGCGGAAGCGTCATGACAAAGCGGTTGATGTAGTCGTACGTCTACACGATCCGACCGATCCGAGCACCGAAGGTACGTTACCTCCGCGATCTGCACACGTTCAGCTCAGTGATATCCCACGAACTCTAGGTCCAGCTGATGTCGAGGGATTGTTTCGTCAGCACGATAGCGTGATGATGGTGATGATGAAGTTATCGACACAAGGCTTCGCCTAAGCACTACAACGATATGACCGAGGTGGAAATCTGTGGAGGGGGGCACCGTACATGGCTAAACAATCAACTTGTGTGTCTTTGGGGTGCCCCCTCCCCCGTATATAAAGGAGTGGAGGAGGGGAGGGCCAGCCCACTCTATGGCGCGCCCAAGGGGGGCGTCCTACTCCCAGTAGGAGTAGGTTTCCCCACTTCCCTAGTTGGAGTAGGAGAAGAAGGAAGAGGGAGAGGGAGAGAAGGAAAGGGGGCCCGGCCCCCTTACCAATTCGGATTGGGCTTGGGGGGGCACCTTGGCCGCCTCCTCCTCTCTTCCACCAGGGCCCATTAAGGCCCATTAACTCCCCGGGGGGTTCCGGTAACCTCCCGGTACTCCGAAAAAATGCCCGATCCACTCGGAACCTTTCCGGCGTCCAAACATAGGCTTCCAATATATCAATCTTTATGTCTCAACCATTTCGAGACTCCTCGCAATGTCCGTGATCACATCTGAGACTCCGAACGACCTTCGGTACATCAAAACACATAAACTCATAATAGCGATCGTCATCGAATGTTTAGCATGAGGACCCAACGGGTTCGAGAACTATGTAGACATGACCGAGACTCACTTCCGGTCAAAAACCAATAGCGGAACCTGGATGCTCATATTGGTTCCTACATATTCTATGAAGATCTTTATGGGTTAAACCACATAACAACATACGTTGTTCCCTTTGTCATCGGTATGTTACTTGCCCGAGATTCGATCATCGGTATCTCAAATACCTAGTTCAATCTTGTTATCGGCAAGTCTCTTTACTCGTTCCTAATACTTCATCCCGCAACTAACTCATTAGTCACAATGTTTGCAAGGCTTATAGTGATGAGTATTACCAAGAGGGCCTAGAGATACCTCTCCGAAACATGGAGTGACAAATCCTATTCTCGATCTATGCCAACCCAACAAACACTTTCAGAGACACCTGTAGAGCACCTTTATAATCACCCATTTACGTTGTGATGTTTGGTGGCACACAAAGTGTTCCTCTGGTATTCAGGAGTTGCATAATCTCATATATAGTCTGAGGAACTTGCATAAGTCATGAAGAAAGCAGTAGCAATGAAACAGCCACGATCATAATGCTAAGCTAACGGATTGGTCATGTCCATCACATCATTCTCCTAATGATGTGATCCCGTTCATGAAATGACAACACATGTCTATGGTTAGGAAACATAACCATCTTTGATTAATGAGCTAGTCAAGTAGAGGCATACTAGGGACTATATGTTTTGTCTATGTATTCACACATGTACTAAGTTTCCGGTTAATACAATTATAGCATGAATAATAAACATTTTGTAGCAACCACGATCCCAATGGACCGAAGTCTCTGTGTTTCAGTGTCATCCCTGGATCGGTAATGCTGACACACACAGTACTCGAGGAATTATAACAGAGTTTAATCACACACTTATTACATCGAGTCCTCATAAAGAGTATGATTACACAAATATCATGGCTGAAGGCCATCTAAGCTAAATAACTGCGGAAGCTTCGAAGGTAAATGAGTCCATCAACTCCAACGGCATAGCTGAGTGCACGACAACGACCTTTTGCACCTTATTCGTCATCTGAGTAGTCTGCAACATGAGACATTGTAGTCGTGTAGGTCAGCACATTGAATATGCTGGCAGAATTACACTGTAAAGCAATGAAATGCAAGAACTATATCTATATGCAATATTTGGCTAGTGGAGGGTCTAAGTTTATGGTTTTGCATAAAGCTAGTTTTTCCCTACAACAAAGGAATAAATTTATTTAACTACTCCCAAGTTGTACCAAAAATGTTTGAGAAGGTTTCCCCAACTCAAAACCCAATTACCAAGTATCATCATTAAACCCAATTCAATTAATTAAAGAGTGATGAGATCAACAATAATATCCAATTCCAGATACTCAAGATGTCCATAACCGAGGACACGGCTAACCATGATTAGTTTAATACACTCTGTAGAGGTTGCACACGTTTCCCCACAAGACTCGACTGTTGGGGAACGCGGTAATTTCAAAAAAATTCCTACGGTCATGCAAGATCTATCTAGGTGATGTGTAGCAACGAGAGGGGAGAGTGTGTCCACATACCCTCATAGACCAAAAGCGGAAGCGTTTCAATAACGCGGTTGATGTAGTCAAACTTCTTCGCGATCCAACCAATCAAGTACCAAACGCACGACACCTTCGTGTTCAGCAGACGTTCAGCTCGATGACGTCCCTCGTGCTCTTGATCCATTTGAGGATGAGGGTGAGTTCCGTCAGCACGACGGCGTGGCAAGGGTGATGATGATATTACCGGCGCAGGGCTTCGCCTAAGCACTACAATGATATGATCTTGGTGTGTAACTATGGAGGGGAGCACCGCACATGGCTAAAAGATCAACTTGTGTGTCCTTGGGGTGTTATCCTCCCCCGTATATAAAGGAGGGAGGGAGGAGGCGGCCGACCTAGGGGGCGCGCCAAGCATAGGGAGTCCTACTAGGACTCCCAAGTCCTAGTAGGATTACCTTCCCTATTCGGAGTAGGAGAGAAGGAAAGAGAGGGAGAGAGAGAGAGAAGGAAATGGTGGTTGCGCCCCCACTCCTTATCCAATTCGGTTTGGGCAGGGGGGAGGCGCGCTCCACCTCTTGGCCCTTCTCCCCTCTCTCCACTAAAGCCCAATAAGGCCCATTACTTCTCCCGGTGAATTCCCGTAACTTCCCGGTACTCCGAAAAATACCTGAATCACTCGGAACCTTTCCGATGTCCGAATATAGCCTTCCAATATATTGATCTTTACGTCTTGACCATTTCGATAATCCTCGTCATGTCCGTGATCTCATCTAGGACTCCGAACAACCTTCGGTACATCAAATCACATAAACTCATAATACCAATCATCATCTAACGTTAAGTGTGCGGACCCTACGGGTTCGAGAACTATGTAGACATGACCGAGACACATCTCCGGTCAATAACCAATAGCAGAACCTGGATGCTCATATTGGTTCCTACATATTCTACGAAGATCTTTATCGTTCAAACCACATAACAACATACGTTGTTCCCTTTGTGATTGGTATGTTACTTGCCCGAGATTCGATCGTCAGTATCATCATACCTAGTTCAATCTCGTTACCGGCAAGTCTCTTTACTCGTTCCATAATACTTCATACCGCAACTAACTCATTAGTCACAATACTTGCAAGGCTTATAGTGATGACTATTACCGAGAGGGCCCAGAGACACCTCTCCAAAACACGGAGTGACAAATCCTAATCTCGATCTATACCAACCCAACAAATACCTTTGGAGACACCTGTAGAGCATCTTTATAATCACCCATTTACGTTGTGACATTTGATAGCACACAAGGTATTCCTCCGGTATTCAAGAGTTGAATAATCTCACAGTTTGAGGAACATGTATAATTCATGAAGAAAACAGTAGCAATGAAACTATAACGATCATAGTGCTAAGCTAACGGATGGATCATGTCCATCACATCATTCTCCTAATGATGTGATCCTGTTCATCAAATGACAACACATGTCTATTGTTAGGAAACATAACCATCTTTGATTAATGAGCTAGTCAAGTAGAGGCATACTAGGGACAATATGTTTTGTCTATGTATTCACACATGTACTAAGTTTCTGATTAATACAATTCTAGCATGAATAATAAACATTTATCATGAAATAAGGAAATAAATAATAACTTTATTATTGCCTCTAGGGCATATTTCCTTCAGTCTCCCACTTGCACTAGAGTCAATAATCTAGTTCACATCGCCATGTGATTTAACATCAATAGTTCACATATGTATGTGATTAACACCCATAGTTTACATCGCCATGTGACCAACAACCAAAGGGTTTACTAGAGTCAATAATCTGGTTCACGTCGCTATGTGATTAGCACCCAAAGAGTACTAAGGTGTGATCATGTTTTGCTCGTGAGAGAAGTTTAGTCAACGGGTCTGTCACAATTAGAGTCGTTATGTATTTTGCAAATATTCTATGTCTACAATGCTCTTCATGGAGCTACTCTAGCTAATTGCTCCCACTTTCAATATGTATCCAGATTGAGACTTAGAGTCATCTGGATCGGTGTAAAAGCTTGCATCAATCTAACTCTTTATGATGAACTCTTTATCACCTCCATAACCGAGAAACATTTCCTTAGTCCTCACTAAGGATAATTTTGACCGTTGTCCAGTGATCTTATCTTAGATCATTATTGTACCCCCTCGCCAAACTCATGGCAAGGTACACAATAGGTCTGGTACGTAGCACGTCATACTTTATAAAACCTATGACTGAAGCATAGGGAATTACTTTCATTCGTTTTCTATCTTCTGTCGTGGTCGGGCTTTGAGTCTTACTCAACTTTACACCTTGTAATATAGACAAGAACTCATTCTTTGACAGATCTATTTGGAACTCTTTCAAAAACTTGTCAAGGTATATACTCATTGAAAAATCTTACCAAGCGTCTTGATCTATCTTTATAGATCTTGATGCCCAATATGTAAGCAGCTTCACCGAGGTCTTTCTTTGAAAAAATCTTATTCAAGTAACCCTTTATGCTATCCAGAAAATTCTATATCATTTCCAATCAACAATATGTCATCCACATATAATATTAGAAATGCTACAGAGCTCCCACTCACTTTCTTATAAATACAGGCTTCACCACAAGTCTGTATAAAACTATATGCTTTGATCAACTCATCAAAGCGTATATTCCAACTCCGAGATGCTTGCACCAGTCCATAGATGGATTGCTGGAGCTTGCACACCTTTTTAGTACCTTTAGGATTGACAAAACCTTCTGGTTACATCATATACAACACTTCTTTAAGAAATATCCATTTAAGGAATGCATTTTTGACATCCATTTTCCAGATTTCATAAAATATGGCAACTGTTAACATGATTTGGACAGATTTAAGCATCGCTACAGTTGAGAAAATCTCCTTGTAGTCAACACCTTAAACTTGTCAAAAACCTTTTGTGACAAGTCAAGCTTTGTAGATAGTAACACTACTATCAGTGTCCGTCTTCCTCTTGAAGATCCATTTATTTTCTATAGCTTGCTAACCATCGAGCAAGTCCACCAAAGTCCACACTTTGTTCTTATACATGGATCCCATCTCAGATTTCATGGCCTCAAGCCATTTTGCGGAATCTGGGCTCATCATCGCTTCCTCATAGTTCGTAGGTTCATCATGGTCTAATAACATGACTTCCAGAATAGGATTACCGTACCACTCTAGTGTGGATTGTACTCTGGAAGACCTACGAGGTTCGGTAATAACTTGATCTAAAGTTTCATGATCATCATCATTAGTTTCCTCACTAATAGGTGTAGGAATCACTGGAACTGATTTCTGTGATGAACTACTTTCCAATTTGGGAGAAGGTACAATTACCTCATCAAGTTCTAGTTTCCTCCCACTCACTTCTTTGGAGAGAAACTCCTTCTCTAGAAAGGATCCATTCTTAGCAACGAATATCTTGCCTTTGGATCTGTGATATAAAGTGTACCCAACAGTTTCCTTTGGGTATCCTATGAAGACGCATTTCTCCAATTTGGGTTCGAGCTTATCAGGTTGAAGCATAAGCATCGCAGCCCCAAACTCTTAAGAAACGATAACTTTGGTTTCTTGTCAAACCATAGTTCCATAGGGCGTCGTCTCAATGGATTTTGATGGTGCCCTATTTAACGTGAATGTAGCTGTCTCTAATGCAGAACTCCAAAACAATAGTGGTAACATGGTAATAGACATCATAGGTCGCACCATATCCAATAAATTGTGGTTACGATGTTCGGACACACCATTATGCTGTGGTGTTCCAGGTGGCGTGAGCTATGAAACTATTCCACATTGTTTTAAATGAAGGCCAAACTTGTAACTCAAATATTCTCCTCCATGATTAGATCGTAGAAAGTTTATTTTCTTGATACGATGATTCTCCGCTTCACTCTGAAATTCCTTGAACTTTTCAAATGTTTCAGACTTGTATTTCATTAAGTAGATATAACCATACCTTGCTCAAATCATCTATGAAGGTCAGAAAATAATGATAGCCGCCATGAGCATCAACACTCATGCGACCGGATACATCGGTATGTATTATTTCCAATAAGTCACTAGCTCGTTCCATTGTTCCGGAGAATGGAGTTTTAGTCATCTTGCCCATAAGGCATGGTTCGCAAGCATCAAATGATTCATAATCAAGTGATTCCAAAAATCCATCTTTACGGAGTTTCTTCATGCGCTTTACACCGATATGACCCAAACAGCAGTGCCACAAATATGTTGCACTCTCATTATCAACTTTGCATCTTTTGGCATCATTATTATGAATATGTTTATCACTACGATCAAGATTCAATAAACCATCAACATTGGGTGTATGACCATAGAAGGTTTTATTCATGTAAATAGAATAACAATTTATTCTCTGTCTTAGATGAATAATCGTACCGCAATAAACATGATCTAATCATATTTATGCTCAACGCAAACACCAAATAACATTTATTTAGGTTCAACACTAATATCGAAAGTATAGGGAGTGTGCGATGGTGATCATATCAATCTTGGAACCACTTCCAACACACATCGTTACTTCACCCTCAACTAGTCTTTGTTTATTCTGTAACTCCTATTTCGAGTTACTAGTCTTAGCAATCGAACAAGTATCAAATATCCAGGAGCTACTATAAACACTAGTAAGGTACACATAAATAACCTGTATATCAAATATACCATTGTTCACTTTGCCATCCTTCTTATCCACCAAATATTCAGGGCATTTCTGCCTCCAGTGACCATTTCCTTTGCAGTAGAAGCACTTAGTTTCAGCCTTTGGTCCAGCTTTGGGCTTCTTCACGGGAGTGACAATTTGCTTGCCATTCTACTTGAAGTTCCCTTTATTTCCCTTTGCCCCTTTTTTCAAACTAGTGGTCTTGTCAATCATCAACATTTGATGCTTTTCTTGATTTCTACCTTCGATGATTTCAGCATCACAAAGAGCTCGGGAATCGTTTTCATCATCCCTTGCATACTATAGTTCATCACGAAGTTCCAGTAACTTGGTGATGGTGACTAGAGAACTCGGTCAATCACTATCTTATCTGGAAGATTAACTCCCACTTGATTCAAGCGATTGTAGTACCCAGACAATCTGAGCACATGCTCATTGCTTGAGCTATTCTCCTCCATCTTTTAGCTATAGAACTTGTTGGAGACTTCATATATCTCAACTTGGGTATTTGCTTGAAATATTAACTTCAACTCCTGGAACATCTCATATGGTCCATGACGTTCAAAATGCCTTTGAAGTCCCGATTCTAAGCCGTAAAGCATGGTGCACTAAACTATCAGATAGTCATCATATTAAGCTAGCCAAACGTTCATAACATCTGCATCTGCTCCTGCAATAGTTTTGTCACCTAGCGGTGCATCAAGCAAATAATTCTTCTGTGCAGCAATGATGATAAACCTCAGATCACGGACTCAGTCCGCATCATTGCTACTATCATCATCCAACTTAGTTTTCTCTAGGAACATATAAACACATAGGGAGGCTATAACGCGAGCTATTGATCTACTACATAATTTGCAAAATACTATCTGGTACTAAGATCATGATAAATTAAAGTTCAATTAATCATATCACTTAAGAACTCCCACTTAGATAAACATCCCTCTAGTCATCTAAATGATCACGTGATCCAAATCAACTAAACCATGTACGATCATCACATGAGATGGAGTAGTTTTCAATGGTGAACATCACTATGTTGATCATATCTACTATATGATTCCCGCTCGACCTTTCGGTCTCTAGTGTTCCGAGGCCATATCTGCATATGCTAGGCTCATCAAGTTTAACCCGAGTATTCTGCGTGTGCAAAACTAGCTTGCACCCGTTGTATGTGAACGTAGAGCTTATCACACCCGATCATCATGTGGTGTCTCGACACGATGAACTGTAGCAACGGTGCATACTCAGGGAGAATACTTATATCTTGAAATTTAGTAAGGGATCATCTTATAATGCTACCTCCCTAAGCAAAATAAGAAGCACATAAGATAAACATCACATGCAATCAAAATATGTGGCATGATATGGCCATCATCATCTTGTGCCTTTGATCTCCATCTCCAAAGTACCATCATGATCTCCATCGTCACCGGCATGACACCATGATCTCCATCATCTTGATCTCTATAAACTTGTCGTCACATGGTCGTCTCACCAACTATTGCTTTTTCAACTATTGCTATCGCATTGCGACAAAGTAAAGCAATTACATGGCACTTGCATCTTATGCAATAAAGAGACAACCATAAGGCTCCTGCCAGTTGCCGATAACTTCAACAAAACATGATCATCTCATACAATAAATTATATCACATCATGTCTTGACCATATCACATCACAACATGCCCTGCAAAAACAAGTTAGACATCCTCTACTTTGTTGTTGCAAGTTTTACGTGGCTGCTACGGGCTTAGCAAGAACCGTTCTTACCTACGCATCAAAACCATAACAATTCTTCGTCAAGTGTGCTGTTTTAACCTCCAACAAGGACCGGGCGTGGCCATAGTCGATTCAACTAAAGTTGGAGAAACAGACACTCACTAGCCACCTGTGTGCGAAGCACGTCGGTAGAACCCGTCTCGCTTAAGCGTACGCGTAATGTTGGTCTGAGCCGCATCATCCAACAATACCGCCGAATAAAAGTATGACATGCTAGTAAGTAGTATGACTATTATCGCCCACATCACTTTGTGTTCTACTCGTGCATATAACATCTATGCATAAACCTAGCTCGGATGCCATTATTGGGGAACGCAGTAATTTCAAAAAAATTCCTACGATCATGCAAGATCTATCTAGGTGATGCATAGCAACGAGAGGGGAGAGTGTGTCCACGTACCCTCGTACACCAAAAGCGGAAGCGTTTCAATAAAGCAGTTGATGTAGTCGAACTTCTTCATGATCCAACCGATCAAGTACCGAACGCACGGCACCTCCGTGTTCAGCACACGTTCAGCTCTATGACGTCCATCGTGCTCTTGATCCAATTGAGGATGAGGGTGAGTTCCGTCAGCACGACGGCATGGGGACGGTTATGATGATGGTACCGACGCAGGGCTTTGCCTAAGCACTACGATGGTATGATCGAGGTGTGTAACTATGGAGGGGGGCACCGCACACGGCTAAAAGATCAACTTGTGTGTCCTTGGGGTGCTACCCTCCCCCGTATATAAAGGAGGGAGGGAGAAGGCGGCCGGCCTAGGAGGCGCGCCAAGCATAGGGAGTCCTACTAGGACTCCCAAGTCTAGTAGGATTCCCTTTCCTATTCGGAGTAGGAGAGAATGAAAGAGAGGGAGAGGGAGAAGGAAAGGGGGGTTGCGCCCCCACCCCTTGTCAAATTTGGGTTGGGCAGGAGGGAGGCGCGCACCACGTCTTGGCCCTTCTCCCCTCTCTCCACTAAAGCCAAATAAGGCCCATTACTTCTCCCGGTGAATTCCCGTAAGTCCCCGGTACTCCGAAAAATACCTGAATCACTCGGAACCTTTCCAATGTTTGAATATAGCCTTCTAATATATCGATATTTACGTCTCGACCATTTTGAGAGTCTTCATCATGTCCGTGATTTCATCCAGGACTCCGAATAACGCTCGGTACATTAAAACACATAAACTCATAATACCAATCGTCATCGAACGTTAAGCATGTGGACCCTACGGGTTTGAGAACTATGTAGACATGACCGAGACACATCTCCGGTCAATAACCAATAGCGGAACCTGGATGCTCATATTGTTTCCTACATATTCTACGAAGATCTTTATCGGTCAAACCGCATAACAACATACATTGTTCCCTTTGTCATCGTTATGTTACTTGCCCGAGATTCGATCATCGGTATCATCATACCTAGTTCAACCTCATTACCATCAAGTATCTTTAATCATTCTGTAATACTTCATCCCGCAACTAACTCATTAGTTACAATGCTTGCAAGGCTTATAGTGACGAGTATTACCGAGAGGGCCCAGAGATACCTCTCCGAAACACGGAGTGACAAATCCTAATCTCAATCTATGCCAACCCAACAAACACCTTCGGAGACACCTGTAGAGCATCTTTATAATCACCCACTTACGTTGTGATGTTTGATAGCACACAAGGTGTTCCTCCGGTATTCGGGAGTTGCATAATCTCATAGCCTGAGGAACATGTATAAGTCATGAAGAAAGTAGTAGCAATGAAACTGTAACGATCATAATGCTAAGTTAACGGGTCAGTCATGTCCATCACATCATTCTCCTAATGATGTGATCCCATTCATCAAATGACAACACATGTCTATTGTTAGGAGACATAACCATCTTTGAGTAACGAGCTAGTCAAGTATAGGCATACTAGGGACAATATGTTTTGTCTATGTATTCACACATGTGCTAAGTTTCCGGTTAATACAATTCTAGCATGAATAATAAACATGTATCATGAAATAAGGAAATAAATAATTTCTTTATTATTGCCTCTAGGGCATAGTTCCTTCATCGACCGCATCCATGGTCGGAAGATCGAGGCATAGTCTTTCTGAAGCATTAAGTCTCTACTCCAGGCAGACCGGTACACCTACTTTCCCTCTAAATATGTTTGTCCACCTCTTTGAGACAAAATACTCAACTATGCCAAAGCCCATAATGACTTGTGACTGCACACGGAAGTTTCAGTCATGAAATATCATATGATCCCTTTGAGCCTAGGTGGCGAACCGAGGAAAAATCACACGGATACCCCAGGATTTCCCTTAATGGACAACACTGGATTCCCCAGGTGCTCCAACCAATCCACCCAGATGTGTATTAAAGTTGCCACCTTAATGTTATCCAAGATTAATAGCTCTCAAAACTTCCATGTGAATCACGATCCAATCCCCGTCTATGAGCATGGCTAAGCAATAATAAAGCATAACAGATATTCTCGGGGTGATCAAAAGGTATTAGGTCCCTAACTCAAGTACTACAACCAAACCACATGTTCCCAATCCTACTCATGCAAATGTTTGAGGAGCAAAACTAATGCATAGTAAAAACTGGGTATAGAAAAGTATGATCAAAGTGTAACTTGCCTTCCTGATGATCTGCAAACTCTAGAGATTCATAGTAACAAGCTTCGCACTCCGGGTAATCTAGCATAGACAAACAGTAGCATACATAAGCAATCACTCAAACGAAAGCAACGAGAAAATCGAGAAAAGATCCAAATCAACACGAAACAAACAAATGACTTAAAATAAATAGAAAGTAAAACCTAACAGCATTCTTAGCATGTGGATTAGATCTTAACAATAGGTACATGTGATTAGCTACGATATGCAAAAAGAAACAACTCAGACGGAGAAATGAAACTCGAGAAACGAACGAAACAAGATCATTTACTAATTTGAACTAAAGTCAAATTTTTACAGTGTCAAAATCATGTTCAAGTTGGTTAACTGGAAAGAACAGAACGTTACGAAGATTTAGGCGCTGGTTTCATCTAATTTGGACTAACATGCAAAAAGTTACGCTAGTTTTAAGATCAGGGGCTAAATCACGATAAAACTATTCGCGGATAGGTCCCTGGCCGAAAATAAAACTAGAAAGAAAAACTACCATGCAAACATTCATTAACAGAACTAATCTAACGAAAACCATTCGTTAAAATGAATGAACGAATGAACGTTCCTTAAATAGGTAAACCTAAAAAATTGATCTAAACTAAAAACAAAAAAAAACGTTCGGCCGGCCGGTTCTTATCGGTTCAACAAGAAAAGACCGGCGGCGGCGAGATCGGATCTGCGGCGGAGTCGGGCAGCGG
The DNA here is from genome assembly GCF_018294505.1 of Triticum aestivum. Classification (NCBI taxonomy): domain Eukaryota; kingdom Viridiplantae; phylum Streptophyta; class Magnoliopsida; order Poales; family Poaceae; genus Triticum; species Triticum aestivum. The sequence continues at coordinate 661,963,818 of NC_057810.1, read as the reverse complement.
TGGCGGTGGCTCCTGCGGTGGTGCGGGGTGGCGGCGACGCGGGAGGCGGCGACGGCATGCGGTGATGATGACTGATGCGGCTACTGGTGCGGCTGCGGGAGGCGGGGCGAGGCGAGGTGGAGAGGGCAGCGGTGGCATATATATAAAGGGGGGGCTCCTCCGACTTGGGGGAGGGGTCGGGCGAAGGCAGCGGTGGCTCGGACTCCGAGGAGTCCGGCACGGGGACGGCGTGGCGCGCTTGGAAGGCGGCGGCGGCCTGCTGGGCTTCGGCCTAGTCACTCCGAACTTTTTTTTAAATAATTTCGCTGTAGAGAAAAATCCTAGTAAAATATAAAAAATTCTAAAAATTCCAGAAACAATTTTTATCGTCCAAACCTAATATTTAATTCGAATAAAATCGCAAATAAAATACAAATAAAATAATAGTTTGATTTTAAAATTCTTTCTCCAATATTTCTCCTAGGTTTAAGAAGTCATATTATCTTCTCTCATTTAATTTTTTATTATTGGAAATAATTGGAGAGAAAAATAACAAAATCAAATTGATCCTCTTTTCAAATTTGAAATAAATTCAAATATGAATTTTGTGAAACCTCCAACTCTCTCCTTGGGTCCTTGAGTTGCTTAAGATTTTTAGGATCACAATGAAATGCAACAATAAATATGATGATCTATATATAATATCCAAATTGAAAATTTGGATGTTACAAACCTACCCTCCTTAAGATGAATCTCGCCCTCGTGATTCGGGTTGGTCAGCAAAGAGGTTTGGTTGGTCCTTGCGAAGATCCTCGTCTTGCTCCCACGTGGCTTCCTCCTGGGTATGGTGGCTCCACTGAACTTTACAAAACTCGATAACCTTGCTGCGAGTAAATCGACTAGAAAACTCGAGAATCTTGGCTGGCTTCTCTTCATAGGTCAGATCACTATCGAACTGAATTGCTTCTAGTGGGACTGTATCTCTCAGAGAAATATCGGACATCTGTGCATGGCACTTCTTTAACTGGGAAACGTGGAACACATCGTGAACTCCTGACAATCCTTCGGGCAATTCCAACTTGTACGCAACTTCTCCCATGTGTTCCAAAACTCTATATGGTCCCACAAAACATGGTGCTAGCTTTCCCTTGACTCCAAAACGTTTAACTCCTCGAAGTGGGGACACCCGAAGATATGCTATGTCTCCGACTTTGTAGACTATCTCCTTGCGTTTCATATCCGCATAACTCTTCTACCTTGAGTGGGCTATATTGAGTATGTCTTGAATCAACTTAACCTTCTCTTCAGAGTCTTTGATTAAGTCTGGTCCGAACAACTGCGATCTCCAACTTCATCCCACGATAACGGTGTCCTGCACCTCTTTCCGTACAAGGCTTCAAAAGGAGCCATCTTCAAACTGGCTTGATAACTGTTGTTATAGGAGAACTTTGCATTAGGCAAATTGTCATCCCAACTAGATCCATAATCTAGTGCACAAGCTCTCAACATGTCCTCCAGAATCTGATTGATTCTCTCAGTCTGTCCATCTGTCCATGGATGAAAGGCTGTACTAAACTCTAGTCTGGTACCCAAAGTGTCATGCAACTGATTCCAAAACTCTTAAGTAAACTATGTTCCTCTATCTGATATGATGCTCCTCGGAATTCCATGCAGACATACGTTTCCTAGTCATGTATATCTTTGCCAAATTAGCAATCGTATAAGTTTTCTTCACAGGGATGAAATGGGCAACTTTCGTGACACGATCCACTACAACCCAGATAGAGTCATAGCCTAAACGAGTCCTTGGTAATCCAGTGATAAAATCCATGCCAAGTTTATCCCACTTCCATTCAGGTATCGGTAGCGGACGTAGCAATCCTGTTGGCTTCTGATGCTCTGCCTTAACTCTTTGACATACATCGCATATTGCTACATACTTGACAATATCCTTCTTCATTCATGTCCACCAGAAACTTTCCTTCAAATCCAGATACATCTTGGTGTTGCCTGGGTGAATCGAGTAAGGCGAATCATGGGCCTCCTGAAGAATCAACTTCCTAATCTCAGGGCTCAGTAGGCACATAAATACAATCCTCAAACCATAAGGTGTCATGCTCATCCTCACGAATTCCTTTAGCCTTTCCTTTACTCATCCTGTCCTTTATCTCAGCAATCTCCTTGTCCATCTTCTGGGATTCTCTGCTCTTACCCAACAGAGTGGACTGAATTTCCATTGCTGCAACGTAACCTCTCGGAACTATCTCCAAGCATAGCTCTCCAAGGTCGTCTGCTAACTCCTTAGGCAATCCTCCGGTTATGAGCGTGTTAACATAACTCTTGCGGCTCAACGCATCTGTTACAACATTGGCCTTTCCTGGATGATAATGCAATCTCATATCATAATCCTTTATCAGCTCCAACCATCTCCTTTGCCCGGGATTTAACTCCTTCTGCGTGAACATGTATTTCAAACTCTTATGATCCGTGTAAACATCACAACTGTTTCTGATGAGAAAGTGTCTCCATGTCTTGAGCGCATGCACTACAGCTGCTAACTCCAAATCATGCATAGCGTAGTTCAACTCATGAGGTCGAAGCTGTCATGAGGCATATGAAACAACTCTTCCATCCTGCATAAGTACACCTCCAAGTCCTCGACGGGAAGCGTTGCAATATACTTGAAAATCCTTGTGTTGGTATGGGAGAATCAGCACTTGGGATGTAACCAAACATTTCTTCAGCTCCTGAAAACTGGCCTCACAATCCTCAGTCCATTTAAACTTGGTGTCCTTCTTCAATAACTCCGTCATGGGCTTCACAATCTTGGAAAAATCCTCAATAAATCTTCGGTAATAACCTGCGAGTCCAAGAAAACTTCTGATCTCTCCCACTGAGGTGGGTGCCAACCATTTGGTGAAAGAAGCAACCTTGGTGAGGCCTACTACTATTCCTTCTCCGGATATAACATGTCCAAGAAATCCACCTTCCTTTAACCAAAACTCGCATTTGCTGAACTTGGCATACAACTAATGTTCTCTGAGCTTCTCAAGAACCAAATGCAAATGCTCCTTATGCTCTTATTCATTCTTTGAGTAGACCGAAATGTCATCAATGAACACCACGACGAACTTATCCCAAAACTCCATGAACACCTTGTTCATCATACTCATGAAATAAGGAGGGGCATTAGTCAAACCAAATGACATAACTGTATACTCATATAGCCCATACCTCGTGGTAAAAGTTGTTTTAGGTATATCCCGCTCTCGGATCTTCAACTGGTGATAACCTGATCAAAGATTGATCTTGGAGAAAACTTTAGCTCCTTGCAGCTGGTCAAAAAAATCATTGATCATCGGCAGAGGGTATTTGTTCTTGATCGTCACCTCATTGAATGTAATCAACAACCATCCTCAAAGATCCACCCTTCTTCTCCACTAGAAGCACTGGGGCTCCCCAAGGTGATGAACTTGGTCGAATGTAACCTTTCTCGAGTAACTCCTTTACTGCTTCTTAATTTCCTCCAGATCCTTTGCTGGCATCCGATACGGTCTCTTGGATATTGGTCCGGTGCCTGGCAATAACTCAATCAAAAACTCAATGTCTCGATCCGGTGGCATGCTTGGTAACTCTTCTAGAAATACATCGGGATAATCCTTCACTACTGGTACTTCCTCCTGTACAACTCATGATAAGGAATTCACCCGAGTCCTCCTCGGCGCATGCCTGGATACATACTTGATCCTCTTTCCTTCCGGAGTGGTGAGAAGAAGTGATTTACTGGCACAATCGATGTTCCCTCAAACTTGGATAGCCAATCCATGCCTTGTATCACATCCAATCCTTGTGACTCCAGAACAATCAGATCGGTGGGAAAAATATCTACTTATGGTTACTGGCAACTGATAGCATCCCCTACTAGCCATATACTCCGCTCCTAGGGAACTTACTAACATAGGTGACTTAAGGGCTACTGTTGGCAACTTATACTTATCCAGAAATCCCCTTGATATGAATGAACACGATGCACCAGTATAAAAAAGAACAAGTGTTGTATATGCATTAATCGAAAACTTACCGACAACTGCGTCGGGTTGATCCTCAATCTCCTCCACACTGATGTGGTTCACATGACCTTTGGTGAAGGGGGTGGGATTCTTGGCAGAACCTCCATTGACATTTCCATTATTGGCTTCAGGACAATCATTGGCATAATGTCCGGTCTTCTGGCACTTGAAACAAGTAATATGGCTTAGATCCCTCGTGGCTGGTGTTGAGATGTTGGAACGGTTATGACTGCTACTTCCTCCATTCCCATTGCCATTCTTGGGGCCACTATGGTTGTGTGAACTTGCTCCATTGTGCGTGTGTCCTCCATGGTTATGACCTCCATGGTTATGAGTATGTCCTCCCGAGTACGGGGTATTGCGGGGCTTCTGTTGAGCTCCAGAATTATTCCTCCCCTGTCCATACTTCCTCTTGCGATTGTCAATCTGTTGTTGCTTGCCTTCTATCATGAGGGCCTTGTATACCAACTCCTGGTAGTTGTTGAATGTTGCCACCATCAACTGCATGCTCAGCTCATCGTTGAGTCCCTCAAGAAACTTCTCCTGCTTTGTGGCATCTGTGGCCACATCATCTGGGGCATAACGTGCTAACTTGCTAAACTCATCCACATACTATCCCACTGTACGGCCTCCTTGGCGCAAGTTGCGAAACTCACGCTTCTTCATGCTCATAGATCCTGCTGAAACATGGGCGGTGCAGAAAGCCTGCTGAAACTGATCGCATGTCATTGTGTCAATGGGGTAAGTGGCAGTGAAATTCTCCCACCAAGATGATGCGGGTCCATCAAGCTGATGTGCGGCAAAGTGCACTCTCTCCGCATCTGTGCATCCTGCAGCGATCAGCTCTCTTCCAATCTTGTGGAGCCAATCATCTGCAACAATCGGCTCGGTGCTACTAGAGAACACCGGCAGATTCAACCTCGGAAAATAGGCTAGGTTGTCAACAGGGGGTGGTGGTGGTGGGTTGTTGTTGTTGTTGCCTTGGTTCTGGTTCTGAACTAGCATCTGCATCAAGGCATTCTACTGCTGGATCAACTAAGTGAGCTCCGGTGGGAACACAGATCCATTGTCACGTCTCGGAGGCATCTGATGGGTTAGAAGGGGTGATAAAACAGAATAGAATAAGGTCTAAGAGAGATTCACTACCCATATGCTCATGAGACAAACATAATCAATTCACTTCATTCAATAGCACACAAGGTTCACACAAACGATCTAAACTACAATTACAAATTCGACCGATGCTAACTACTTGGAAGAATACTACTAGTTACAATGGTGGTCATCTAGAAATTTTGATCAGAGGAAGACTCCATGATATCTGCTCCAGCTTTGTCAACGTAGTCGTCATCACTATCATCATTTCCATCACTGTCCATGCCGGTGTCGTCCAAGATGGTGTAGTCCTCCGAATGAATCTCTTTTGCTGGTTCTCGCTTGTGATTCTCCACTGGTAGTCCTAGCTTCCTCTTCAGATCTTCATGCTTCTCCAGTAGTACGACAATATTTTCCTCATATCCATCACGTGTAAACTTGAGTTCCTCTTCTAGCTCGTTGTTCTTCTTCATTAGCTTCTTAATCTTCTTCATGTTGATGCATAGTTGATTCTCTTGTCGACGAATATGATCACCCATCTCCTGAATGTAAGCTGCAATTGATCCATCCCTCCTGGTATGAATCATCTCCCATTCTTCGTCTCAGCGGCCACATATTTGGTAGATAGTGTTTTCCAGCTCCTTGTGATACACCTGACATATGTGTCCAAAGGTGATATGGGCTGCCATGCTCTTTCCTAAGCTCCAGATTGGTGCATCCAGGTAGAAATCAATAGGTTTTGTCGTTGGCGTGAATGTCCTCCCAGGTACCCAGACTTTGATCTTCCAGCACTCCTCTTCCGGTACAGTTGCAGAAAAGTCCCCGTGTAGCTCGGTAGTCCGATTTTCAAGTACTTAGTGACTTCCTTCAAGTGTCGTCCGAAAGGGTGTCGACATCCGGCTGAGTGAACTTGTTCCTGGGGTCCGCCATCTATAGAGTAGAAATAGAGGAGAATTATGAGCAAAGAAGAGAATTCCTGTGGCTTATTCTAGTGGTCACATCCTACAGTCAGTGCGTGCTCTGATACGATCTAGTAGCAACCACGATCCCAATGGACCAAAGTCTCTGTGTTTCAAAGTCATCCCTGGATCGGTAATGCTGACACACACAGTACTCGAGGAATTATAATAGAGTTCAGTCACACACTTATTACATCAAGTCCTCATAAAGAGTATGATTACACAAAAATATCATGGATGAAGGCCATCTAAGCTAAATAACTGCGGAAGCTTCAAAGGTAAATGAGTCCATCAACTCCAACGTCATAGCTGAGTGCATGTCAATGACCTATCGCACCTTATTCATAGTCTCAGTAGTCTGCAACATGAGACGTTGCAAGTGTGTAGGTCACCACATTGAATATGCTGGCAGAGTTACACTGTAAAGCAATGAAATGCAAGAACTATATCTATATGCAATATTTGGCTGGTGGAGGCTCTAAGTTTATGGTTTTGCATAAAGCTAGTTTTTCCCTACAACAAAGGAATAAATTTATTTAACCACTCCCAAGTTGTACCAAAAATATTTGAGAAGGTTTCCTCAACTCAAAACCCAATTAACAAGTATCCACATTAAACCCAATTCAATTAATTAAAGAGTGATGAGATCAACAATAATATCCAATTCCAGATACTCAAGATGTGCATAACCGAGGACACGGCTAACCATGATTAGTTTAATACACTCTACAAAGGTTGCAGACTTTCCCCCACAAGACTCGACCGCATCTATGATCGGAAGATCAAGACATAGTCTTTCTAAAGCATTAACTCTCTACTCCGGGCAGACTGGTACACCTACTTTCCCTCTACATCTGCTAGTCCACCTCTTCGAGAGCTCATACAAGGTACTCAACTATGCCAAAGCCCATAATGGCTTGTGGCTGCACACGGAAGTTTCTAGTCATGAAATATCATATGATCCCATTGAGCCTGGGTGGCAAACCAAGGAAAAATCACACGGATACCCCGGGATTTCCCTTAATGGACAACACTGGGTTCCCCAGGTTCCCCAACCAATCCACCCATCTATGTATTAAAGTTTCCACCTTAATGTTATCCAAGATTAATAACTCTCAAAACTTCCATGTGAATCACGATCCAATCCCCATCTATGAGCATGGCTAAGCAATAATAAAGCATAACATATATTCCCGGGGTGATCAAAAGGAATTAGGTTCCTACCTCAAGTACTACAGCCAAACCATATGTTGCCAATCCTACTCATGCAAATGTTTGAGGAACAAAACTAATGCATAGTAAAAACTAGGTATAGAAAAGTATGATCAAAACATACGTTGTTCCCTTTGTCATCGGTATGTTACTTGCCCGAGATTCAATCGTCGGTATCTCAAATACTTAGTTCAATCTCGTTACCGGAAAATTTCTTTACTCGTTCTGTAGTACTTCATCCCGCAACTAACTCATTAGTCACAATGCTTGCAAGGCTTATAGTGATGAGTATTACCGAGAGGGCCCAGAGATACCTCTCCGAAAAGCGGAGTGACAAATCCTAATCTCGATCTATGCCAACCCAACAAACACCTTTGGAGACACCTGTAGAGAACCTTTATAATCACCCATTTACGTTATGACGTTTTGTAGCACACAAAGTGTTCCTCCTGTATTTGGGAGTTGCATAATCTCATAGTCTGAGGAACATGTATAAGTCATGAAGAAAGCAGTAGCAATGAAACTGACACGATCATAATGCTAAGTTAACGGATGGGTCTTGTCCATCACATCATTCTCCTAATGTTGTGATCCCGTTCATCAAATTACAACACATGTCTATGGTTAGGAAACATAACCATCTTTGATTAACGAGCTATTCAAGTAGAGGCATACTAGGGATTATATGTTTTATCTATGTATTCACACATGTACTAAGTTTCTGATTAATATAATTCTAGCATGAATAATAAACATTTATCATGAATTAACGAAATAAATAATAACTTTATTATTGCCTCTTGGGCATATTTCCTTCATTCTCCCACTTGCACTAGAGTCAATAATCTTGATTACATAGTAATCATTCTAACACCCATGGAGCTTTGGTGCTGATCATGTTTTGCTCGTGGAAGAGGGTTAGTCAACGGGTCTGCAACATTCAGATCCGTGCGTATCTTGCAAATTTTTATGTCCCCTTCCGACACTTGATGAAGGATGGAATTAAAGCGCCTCTTTATGTTCTTGGTTCTCTTGTGAAATCTTGATTCATTTGCCAAGGCAATTGCACCAGTATTATCACAAAAGATTTTCATTGGACCCGATGCACTAGGTATGACACCTAGATCGGATATGAACTCCTTCATCCAAACTCCTTCATTTGCTCCTTCCGAAGCAGAAATGTACTCCGCTTCACACATAGATCCCGCCACGACGCTCTGCTTGGAACTGCACCAACTGACAGCTCCTCCATTCAATAAAATTATGTATCCAGTTTGCGACTTAGAGTCATCTGGATCAGTGTCAAAGCTTGCATCGACGTAAGTATTTACGACCAGCTCTTTTTCACCTTCATAAACGAGAAACATATCCTTAGTCCTTTTCAGGTATTTCAGGATGTTCTTGACCGCTGTCCAGTGCTCCACTCCGGGATTACTTTGGTACCTCCCTGCTACGCTTATAGCAAGACATACATCAGGTCAGGTACACAACATTGCATACATGATAGAACCTATGGATGAAGCATATGGAATGCCTTTCATTTTCTCTCTATCTTCGGAAGTGGTCAGGCATTGAGTCTGACTCAACTTCACACCTTGTAACACAGGTGAGAACCCTTTCTTTAACTGATCCATTTTGAACTTCTTCAAAATTTTATCAAGGTATGTGCTTTGTGAAAGTCCAAGTAAGCGTCTTGATCTATCTCTATAGATCTTGATGCCCAATATGTAAGCAACTTCATCGAGGTATTTCATGGAAAAACTCTTATTCAGGTATCCCTTTATGCTATCCAGAAATTCTATATCATTTCCAATCAACAAATGTCATCCACATATAATATCAGAAATGCTACAGAGCTCCCAGTCACTTTCTTGTAAATACAAGCTTCTCCAAAAGTTTGTATACTACCATATGCTTTGATCACACTATCAAAGAGTTTATTCCAACTCCGAGAGGCTTGCAACAGTCCATAAATGGATCGCTAGAGCTTGCACACTTTGTTAGCATCCTTTGGATCGACAAAACCTTCTGGTTGCATCATATACAACTCTTTTTCCAGAAATCCATTCAGGAATGCAGTTTTGACATCCATTTGCCAAATTTCATAATCATAAAATGCAGCAATTGCTAACATGATTCGGATAGACTTAAGCATCGCTACGGGTGAGAAAGTCTCATCATAGTCAACTCCTTGAACTTGTCGAAAACCTTTCGCAACAAGTCGAGCTTTGTAAACAGTAACATTACCGTCTGCATCGGTCTTCTTCTTAAAGACCCATTTATTTTCTATGGCTTTCCGATCATCGGGAAAGTCCACCAAAGTCCACACTTTGTTCTCATACATGGATCCCATCTCAGATTTCAGGGCTTCAAGCCATTTCGCGGAATTTGGGCTCATCATCGGTTCCTGATAGTTTGTAGGTCCATCATGGTCTAGTAACATGACTTCTAGAACAGGATTACCGTACCACTCTGGTGCGGATCTTACTCTAGAAGACCTACGAAGTTCGGCAGTAACTTGATTTGAAGTTTCATCATCATCATCATTAGCTTCCTCACTAATTTGTGTAGGAATCACTGGAACTGATTTCTGCGATGAACTACTTTCCAATAAGGGAGAAGGTACGATTACCTCATCAAGTTCTACTTTCCTCCCACTCACTTCTTTTGAGAGAAACTCCTTCTCTAGAAAGGATCCATTCTTAGCAAACAAATATTTTGCCTTCGGATCTGTGATAGAAGGTGTACCCAACAGTTTCCTTTGGGTATCCTATGAAGACGCACTTCTCCGATTTGGGTTCGAGCTTATCTGGTTGAAGCTTTTTCACATAAGCATCGCAGCCCCAAACATTAAGAAACGACAACTTTGGTTTCTTGCCAAACCACAATTCATAAGGCGTCGTCTCAACGGATTTTGATGGTGCCCTATTTAAAGTGAATGCAGCCGCCTCTAAAGCATAACGCCAAAATGATAGCGGTAAATCAGTAAGAGACATCATAGATCACACCATATCCAATAAAGTATAGTTACGATGTTCGGACACACTATTTCGCTGTGGTGTTCCAGGTGGCGTCAGTTGTAAAACTATCCCTTGTGTTTCAAATGAAGACCAAACTCATAACTCAAATATTCTCCTCCACAATCAGATCGTAGAAACTTTATTTTCTTGTTACGATGATTTTACACTTCACTCTGAAATTCTTTGAACTTTTCAAATATTCCAGACTTATGTTTCATCAAGTAGATATAACCACATCTGCTCAAATCATCTGTGAAGGTAAGAAAATAACGATACCCACCACGAGCCTCAACACTCATTGGACCGCATACATCAGTATGTATTATTTCCAATAAGTCAGTAGCTCATTCCATTGTTCCGGAGAACGGAGTTTTAGTCATTTTGCCCAAAAGGCACGGTTCGCAAGCACCAAGTGATCCCAAAAGTCCATCAGCATGGAGTTTCTTTATGCGCTTTACACCGATATGACCCAAATGGCAGTGCCACAAATAAGTTGCACTATGATTATTAACTTTGCATATTTTGGCTTCAATATTATGAATATGTGTATCATCACTATCAAGATTCAATAAAAATAGACCACTCAGTAAGGGTGCATGACCATAAAAGATATTACTCATATAAATAGAACAACCATTATTCTCTGATTTAAATGAATAACCGTCTCGCATTAAACAAGATCCAAATATATTGTTGATGCTCAACGCTGGCACCAAATAACAATTATTCAGGTCTAAAATTAATCCCGATGGTAGATGTAGAGGTAGCGTGCTGACGGCGATCACATCGACCTTGGAACTATTTCCCACATGCATCATCACCTCGTCCTTAGACAATCTTCGCTTAATACGTAGCCCCTGTTTCAAGTTGCAAATATGAGAAACAGAACCAGTATCAAATACCTAGGCGCTACTGAGAGCATTAGTTAAGTACACATCAATAACATGTATATCAAATATACCTTTCACTTTGCCATCCTTCCTATCTGCCAAATACTTAGGGCAGTTCCGCTTCTAGTGACCAGTCCCTTTGCAGTAGAAGCACTCAGTTTCAGGCTTAGGTCCAGACTAGGGTTTCTTCTCTTGAGCAGCAACCTTTTTGCCATTCTTCTTGAAGTTCCCCTTCTTCCCTTTGCCCTTTTTGTTGAAACTAGTGGTCTTGTTGACCATCAACACTTGATGCTCCTTTTTGATTTATACCTCTGCAGCCTTTAGCATTGTGAAGAGCTCGGGAATACTCTTGTTCATCCCTTGCATATTATAGTCCATCACGAAGCCTTTATAGCTTGGTGGTAGTGATTGAAGAACTTTGTCAATGACACAATCAACTGGAAGATCAACTCCCAACTGAGTCAAGTGGTTATGGTACCCAGACATTCTGAATATGTGTTCACTGAGAGAACTATTCTCCTCCATTTCACAGCTGTAGAACTTGTTGGAGACTTCATATCTCTCAACTCGGGTATTTGCTTGAAATATTAACTTCAACTCTTGGAACATCTCATATGCTCCATGACGTTCAAAATGTCTTTAAAGTCCCGATTCTAAGCCATAAAGCATGGCACACTGAACTATCGAGTAGTCACCAGCTTTGCTCTGCCAGGCATTCTTAACATCATTAGTAGCATCTGCAGTAGGCCTGGCACCTAGAGGTGCTTCCAGGACGTAATTATTCTTTGTAGCAATGAGGATAATCCTCAAGTTACGCACCCAGTCCGTGTAGTTGCTGCCATCATATTTCAACTTAGCTCTCTCTAGGAACACATTAAAATTCAAAGGAAAGGTAGCACGGGCCATTGATCTACAACAACATAGACATGCAAAATACTATCAGGTACTAAGTTCATGATAAATTAAAGTTCAATTAATCATATTACTTAAGAACTCCCACTTAGATAGACATCCGTCTAATCATCAAAGTGATCACATGATCCAAATCAACTAAACCATGTCCGATCATCACGTGAGATGGAGTAGTTTTTAATGGTGAACATCACTATGTTGATCATAGCTGCTATATGATTCACGTTCGACCTTTCAGTCTCAGTGTTCCGAGGCCATATCTGCATATGCTAGGCTCGTCAAGTTTAACCCGAGTATTCTGCGCGTGCAAAACTGGCTTGCACCCGTTTTATGTGAACGTAGAGCTTATCACACCCGAACATCACGTGGTATCTCGGCACGACAAACTGTAGCAACGGTGCATACTCAGGGAGAACACTTATACCTTGAAATTTAGTAAGGGATCATCTTATAATTCTACCGCCCTACTAAGAAAATAAGATGCATAAAAGATAAACATCACATGCAATCAAAATATGTGACATGATATGGCCATCATCATATTGTGCTCATGATCTTAATCACCAAAGCATCGTCATGATCTCCATCGTCACCGGCGCGACACCTTGATCGCCATCGTAGCATCGTTGTCGTCTCTCCAGCTATTGTTACTACAACTATCGCTACTGCTTAGTGATAAAGTAAAACAATTACATGGCAGTTGCATTGCATACAATAAAGCAACAACCATATGGCTCCTGCTAGTTGCCGATGACTTTATTACAAAACTTGATCATCTCATATAACAATTTATATCTCATCATGCCTTGACCATATCACATCACAGCAAGCCCTGCAAAAACAAGTTAGACGTCCTCTACTTTGTTGTTGCAAGTTTTACGTGGCTGCTACGGGCTTAGCAAGAACCATTTTTACCTATGCATCAAAACCACAATGATTTTTCGTGAAGTGTACTGTTTTAACCTTCAACAAGGACCGGGTGTAGCCACACTGGATTCAACTAAAGTTGGAGAAACAGACACTCACTAGCCACCTGTGTGCGAAGCACATCGGTAGAACCTATCTCGCGTAAGCGTACGCGTAAAGTTGGTCTGAGCCACTTCATCCAACAATACCGCCGAATCAAAATATGACATGCTGGGAAGCAGTATGACTATTATCACCCACAACTCTTTGTGTTCTACTCATGCATACGACATCTACGCATAGACCTGGCTCGGATGCCGCTGTTGGGGAATGTAGTAATTTCAAATATTTTCCTACGATCACGCAAGATCTATCTTGGTGATGCATAGCAACGTGAGGGGAGAGTGTTGTCTACGTACCCTTGTAGACTGAAAGCGAAAGCATTATGACAACGCGGTTGATGTAGTCGTATGTCTTCATGATCCGACCGATCCTAGCACCGAAGGTACGACACCTCCGCGATATTCACACGTTCAGCTCGGTGACGTCCCACGAACTCTATATCCAGCTAAGATCGAGGAAGAGTTTCGTCAGCACGACGGCGTGATGACTGTGATGACGAAGTTATCGACACAGGGCTTCACCTAAGCACTACAATGATATGACCAAGGTGGAAATCTGTGGAGGGGGCACCGCACACGGCTAAACAATGAACTTGTGTGTCTTTGGGGTGCCCTCCTCCCCCGTATATAAAGGAGTGGAGGAGGGGAGTGAGGGAGTCCTGGATTAAGGGGTCCTCAGACAGACAGACTATATGCATATGCCGGACTGTTGGGCTATGAAGATACAAGATAGAAGACTTTGTCCCGTGTCCGGATGGGACTCTCCTTTGCATGGAAGGCAAGCTTGGCGATTCGGATATGAATATTCCTTTCTCTGTAACCGACTCTGTGTAACCCTAGCCCCCTCTGGTGTCAACATAAACTGGAGGGTTTAGTCCGTAGGACGGGAACAATGATAATCATAGGCTAGCTTCTAGGGTTTAGCCTCTACGATATCGTGGTAGATCAACTCTTGTAATACTCATATCATCAAGATCAATCAACCAGGAAGTAGGGTATTACCTCCATCAAGAGGGCCCAAACCTGGGTAAACATTGTGTCCCCGCCTCCTGTTACCATTAGCCTTAGACGTACAGTTCGGGACCCCCTACCCGAGATCCGCCGGTTTTGACACCGACATTGGTGCTTTCATTGAGAGTTCCACTGTGTCGTCACCGTAAGGCTTGCTGGCTCCTTCAATCATCTACAACAACACAGTCTAGGGTGAGATTTTTCTCCCCGGACGGATTTTCGTATTCGGCGGCTTCGCACTGCGGGCCAATTCACTTGGTCACCTGGAGCAGATCGACAATTACGTCCCTGGCCATCAGGTCAGGTTGGGAAGCTTGAACTACACCGCCGACATCCGTGGAGACTTGATCTTCGACGGATTCGAGCCCATGGCAGCCGCACCCTGCCACCACGATGAACATGACCTAAATCTGTTACCAAACTATGTGCAGGAGATAGCGCCTATAACCGCCCTAGCCCTACATCCAGGGCAGATTGCGCCATCCGAGGATGGGAGGCTGGACCCCGCCATGGAAACCATAGACTCAACAACGTTAGAGCCGAACACAGGACCCCGTTTTAAGGTTTCTCTTTAGATTAAGACCCTGTGTAAACCTTTTTTCTTATTATTATCTCTTGTTGTTTCATACCTTCCTGGCATATATGGGCCCAGGAAAGATATCGGCATTATTTGCGAACTTACGATTCGCCATACTAAAATGGATGTTATAGAAGTAGCCATCAGTGTGCTTTGAGAACTATGCTCTCACCACAAGCGCTCTCTCATCACGCCGGATTGCTGCACGTGCCTTGAATTCAGGGTTCATTACCGGGGGCTGTATCCAGCCCGGTATGTATTGAAAAGTCGGAATACCTTCGGGAGTGTTCGGCGTCGCGAGTGGCCTTATATGCATCAACTCTGAATCATGTCTTTGGTCAATAGTTGGGTTTGCCTGGCTCCTGCGCTTGCTACCTTATGTTCGGCTCTATCGTCTAAGGTGGTAAAGGGAGAACTACTATGATTGTGCCCTGGTTCATCCGGAGGAGCACCTCAGTAGAGAAAGCCGAAAACTGACTGTCATGATAAGGCGAGAGTTGGCCAACCACTCGATGACTCAGCGGAATCTCCGCGATTCCTCCGCATTAATGAAGGACTGGTTTCCTGGTCACGTATGTAAACGCACCGTATTCGGATAAATGCAGACATACTAGGGGCTATATAGTAGCCCCACTGTCAAACTCCTATTGCTAAGTGGAAGTGTTAAAGCTCTATAGTCCGATTGCCTAGTTCACCGCACTAACACCTCCTTAATGGACCAAGACGTTTGGTCAAGTGTGATCAAGTGCTTTTCCGAACACTCCCGCATTATACGTGAGGGGACGAAGCCGACGACTGCAAATTTTCAGGTTATATACATATATAAATAAACGGCCACACAGGAGGCACTAAAATACTTTCTGGGCAAAAGTATAAACAAAGCCTTCATTGTCATAAGCATTGTTTTTACAATTCGGATACATGATACTCGAACATAATATTTTTCGAGCACTGACCCTCTATCAAGTGGGCACGCTCTAAGACTTCTTCAAAATAGTGCTCTGGTGTGTCCTGACCCTCGGGTGGACCCCCTATTGCAATATCGGTGGCCTTCATCTTCGCCTAGTACGTCTTCACACGGGCAAGGGCCATCTGTGCACCTTCTATGCATGTTGACCGCTTGATAGCGTCGATATGCGACACCGCACGAACAAGTTGTTGCACTAAACCAAAATAACTATTCGCAGTTGGTCCCTCAAGCCATAGCCGGTCCACGACAGCCTTCATGGCAAGTCCGGATATCATGTGGAGCTCGGCCCATTTGGCCATCTGTTCATTCAACAGCAACGGACACCTTGGCATGCTAAACTGCGACCAAAAAAGACTTTCCGCTTCATGGCCCTCTTGGGCTTGGAAAAACTGCGTCGCATCAGAAGCACTCTTTGACAAGTCCAAATATGCGTCCGGAGAACTCCACATTTGATCAAGCGGGGCATACTTCGGATCGCCAAACTTAGTTCGCAATAAAAAGGGCTTCCCAGCCGCGATCTCCCGGGCTTGTCGGATCTCCTCCTGAGCTGCTCTAGCCTCTGACCGGGTTTCCTTTGCCGCTTGTAAGGCCTTCTCAAGGTCAGCCGCTTTTGCTTGGCGCTCTTTCTCGAGAAGTTCATATCGGCTAGCGGCAACCCTTAGCTCAAGCGCCATGTTGGATATTCTCTCCTCACTCAGGCGATGAGCGGCATGTTCAGCTTTTAATTCACCAACTGCCTTCTCGGGAGCCGTGTTGCTTATCCTGGCTTGCTCCTTGGCTCAGGCAAGCTCGGCCCGAAGGGTCTCCATGGCTACAACACCATCTGCAGTCAAGCATATTATAAATTCCAGCATCATGCTCCTATTTATACTCACTGACCGCCCAAAGGACATACCTTGCACCTCGTCAAGCCGCTTGTTCACGAGCATGATGTCATCATCTGCTACATCAAGTTGCCGCTTTAGTTTGGCAAATTCGGCAGCCCGGGCAATGGCCGGGGCTGCAGCCTCCTGTGTACAAATTGGCAAAATTATTACCTGAGCTTATTTATCTTTTGATCCTCTGGTCGCCCTGTTTGGATGGCAACCAGAGTCTCAGGGGCTACTACCTATACACAGTGCACCTTGCGTTTACTGTACAATGAAATAATGTCACATTACGTACCTCAAAGCCTCTTAGCAGGCTCGTAAAGGCTTCATTCAATCCGCTTTTTGCGGACGAAATTCTCTCAATCACCGTACCCATTAAGGTACGATGTTTCTCTGAGATAGGCGCTTGCCGTAGAAGACCCGTCAATATGTCCGGCTGTATATCGGATAGTCCGGGTTTTTTGTTGTTGGTCTCTCTAGGAGCCGAACACCCCGGACCTCGGGCAGCCGAAGAGTCATCTTCTGGCCTTGTCCTCCTTTGCGGATCGGGAGAGATCCTCCGGGACGACACCTCGGGGTCGTCCGCCTTATGGGGCGGGGAAGTATGAGGAGGCATTTCGCTCTCAATCATCTCCGAAAGAAGATCCCCTGAGGACGAAGATTGTTGAGGGAGGCTATAGGCCGAACTGCAAAACATACATTTCAGATATTACCCTCACAGACAGGAAAAGAACTGGGTGTGCTTATTAAACACCTTTGTTCACTTACAGTTCGTCTAAAGGCTGGCCCCCTTGTGGGCACTGTGAGGCAATATCGCCTCCTGAATCTAGGCCCCCTGATAGGGATTTCTTCCCTCGCTTGGAGGCCTCTGCCTTCAGGTCTTCGGGGGCGGCTCTCTTCTTCCCGTGGGGGGAGGGAATGTTAGATTCTCCTCCCCGTTCATCCTCTGACACGGGAGTTCTGATTTCCTTGGATATGATGCGTGACGTACCTCCGGTATGAAGGCCACTTTTGACGTCCCCACTCCTCTCCTTTTCTTCCCTCAACGGCACTTGATAAGGTGCCGGAGCCAACATCCTGGTTAACACTGGATCCGCTGAGTTTTCGGGAAGAGGGGCCGAACACCTGATCCTCTCCGCCTTCTTTACCCATCCCTGGCCGAGTACGATTTTCCCAGAAGATTGTTATGGGAAACTTAAAATAAAAATGTGTTCAGAAATTGAGTGCTTACCGGGGAATCCGGGTGGTTGCAGTCGAGGCCTGCGTCCTTTGTGGTGTCCGGATACCTTTTTCGTGACCCAAAGAATAATTCATACATCCCTTCGAGCGTTGTGCCGAAGAAGCACTGAATGGTTCACGGTCCTTCCGGATTGAACACGCACATGCAGAGAGGACAACGCTGGCATGGCAGGGCCCGACGGACTAACATAACTTGGATTACCTTGATGAGATCAATGTCCTTCTTAATAGGGTCTCGAATGTGGCTTTGCAGTATTTGCACTTCATCTAGCGATCCCCAATCCAGCCCCTTGTTGATCCATGATGCGAGCTGTGGTGGAGGGCCAGATCGGAAGGTGGGTGAAGCCGCCCACTTTGTACCATGAGGTTCCGTGATATAAAACTACTCCCGTTGCCATAGGTCGGAAGCTTCGGTGAAGGAACCCTTTGGCCAGGCAATGTCGGCCAATTTGCTTATTATAGCACCTCCGCACTCCGCGTGTCTCCCGTCTATTATCTTCGGCTTTACATTGAAGGTATTGAGCCATAAGCCAAAGTGTGGAGAGATATGGAGGAAGGCCTCACACACGATAATGAATGATGAGATGTAAAGGAAGGAGTCCGGAGCTAGATCATGGAAATCTAGTCTGTAGTAAAACATGAGCCCTCGAACAAAGGGATGAAGGGAGAAACCTAGCCCCCGGAGGAAGTGAGGGATAAATACGACCCTCTCATTGGGTCTAGTAGTAGTAATAATATGCCCTTGTGCAGGATGACTGTCAAGGATCTTCGCGGTCAAATACCTCGCCTCCGTGAGCTTTGTGATATCCTCCTCTGTGACAGAAGAAGCCGTCCACCGGCCTTGAAAGCTGGATCCAGACATGGCTTGGGGTTCGAAGTGACTGGTTAAACCTTGGGTGTTGGAACTCGAGGTGGGAGGAGGAGAGGATTAGCGTAGAGGAGAAAGGCGGGTCTCGACCTCCTTATAAAGATGACGAATATCAAACATCCCCTACGTGGCCTTAAAACATGCCTATTCCCAAGGGATCATACCAACGGGACGGTTGGGTTACCCACGCCCGTGTTGATGAGAATCCCACAATAAGGGGACATGATCCCCGCTTTGACAAGACGTGACAATAAAACCGCCTCATGAAGCATGGAGCAGCAGGTTGGAAAAACGGTTCGAAATAATGGCCGAACGATGATGTAATGTCGTGTTGCAAAAGCTGCCAGTGGATTGGACTCGTGAAAATATTATGCTCTCCACAGTGGCATATGGAATTTGTTTTACAGAGCCAGACACGATTCTTATGTTGAAGATATGCTTTGGAGTATTCGGAGAAGGAACCCGTCTGTCAATGCCGAAGATAATCTGTGCGTCGGACTTATCGTCATTGAAGCCTGGTTCAGGGGCTACTGAGGGAGTCCTGGATTAAGGGGTCCTCGGATAGCTGGACTATATGCATATGCCGCACTGTTGGGCTATGAAGATACAAGATAGAATACTTTGTCCCGTGTCCGGATGGGACTCTCCTTTGCGTGGAAGGAAGCTTGGCGATTCGGATATGAAGATTCCTTTCTCTGTAACCGACTCTATGTAACCCAAGCCCCCTCCAGTGTCTATATAAACCGGAGGGTTTAGTCCGTAGGACGGGAACAATCATAATCATAGGCTAGCTTCTAGGGTTTAGCCTCTACGATCTCGTGGTAGATCAACTCTTGTAATACTCATATCATCAAGATGAATCAAGCAGGAAGTAGGGTACTACCTCCATCGAGAGGGCCCGAACCTGGGTAAACATTGTGTCCCCCGCCTCCTGTTACCATTAGCCTTAGACGCACAGTTCGGGACCCCCTACCCGAGATCTGCCGGTTTTGACACCGACAGGGAGGGTCGTCCCTCTCTATGGCGCGCCCAAGGGGGGAGTCCTACTCCCAGTAGGAGTAGGTTTCCCCCCTTCCCTAGTTGGAGTAGGAGAAGAAGGAATAGGGAAAGGGAGAGAAGGAAAGGGGGGCCATCCCCCTTCCCAATTCGGATTGGGCTGGGGGGCGCCCCCACCTTGCCCGCCTCCTCCCCTCTTCCACCATGGCCCATTAACGTCCATTAACTCCCCATAGGGTTCCGGTAACCTCCCGATACTCCGGAAAAATGCCCGATCCACTCGGAACCTTTCTGGTGTCCAAACATAGCCTTCTAATATATCAATCTTTATGTCTCGACCATTTCGAGACTCCTCGTCATATCTCTGACCACATCCGAGACTCTGAACAACCTTCGGTAAATCAAAACACATAAACTCATAATATCGATCATCATCGAATATTAAGCGTGCGGACCCTATGGGTTCGAGAAATATGTAGACATGACCGAGACTCACTTCTGGTCAATAACCAATAGCGGAACCTGGATGCTCATATTGGTTCCTACATATTCTATGAAGATCTTTATCGGTCAAACCGCATACAACATACGTTGTTCCCTTTGTTATTGGTATGTTACATGCCCGAGATTTGATCACCGGTATCTCAAATACCTAGTTCAATCTCGTTACTGGCAAGTCTCTTTACTAGTTCGGTAATACTTCATCCTGCAACTAACTCATTAGTCACAATTCTTGCAAGGCTTATAGTGATGAGTATTACCGAAAGGACCCAGAGATACCTCTCCGAAACACGGAGTGACAAATCCTAATCTCGATCTATGCCAACCCAACAAACACCTTCGGAGACACCTGTAGAGCACATTTATAATCACCCATTTACATTGTGATGTTTGGTAGCACACAAAGTGTTCCTCCGGTATTCAGGAGTTGCATAATCTCATAGTCTGAGGAACTTGTATAAGTCATGAAGAAAGCAGTAGCAATGAAACTGACACGATCATAGTGCTAAGCTAATGGATGGGTCACGTCCATCACATCATTCTCCTAATGATGTGAGCTCGTTCATCAAATGACAACACATGTCTGTGGTTAGGAAACATAACCATCTTTGATTAACGAGCTAGTCAAGTAGAGGCATACTAGGGACTATATGTTTTGTCTATGTATTCACACATGTACTAAGTTTCCGGTTAATACAATTCTAGCATGAATAATAAACATTTATCATGAATTAAGGGAATAAATAATAACTTTATTATTGCCTCTCGGGCATATTTCCTTCATTTTAATGAAATTCAATGATAGTGATGATCCTCATAATAATTATCCTAGTCAATGCTGTTATGAGTTTGACAATTACATTAGAAAGCAAGATCACCTCAATGCAAATGTTATGAAACAATTGAAATACAACTCTGATATGATTGCTCGCTTAAGTGACTTGTTATTTAGAATCCCAAATGATGTTAGAGGTGTAGGAAAGCATGCCTCTATGGTTCAAACTCAATTAGAACAAGTTGCTAAATCTCAAAGAGAGTTGCTTGATGAAATGAACAATAATATAAGTGACTCTGCTGTTAGAGTAGCAACTAGAGGAGGTAACATGACTCATGAACCACTTTATTCTGAGGGACACCCAAAGAGAATTGAACAAGATTCTCAAAGAATTAACACTAATGCACGTAGTCCTTCTAAAAAGAAAAAGAAGGAGAAAAATAATAAGACTTCATGTGCCGCTAGTGAACCTGAAGTAGAAAAACCTCCTGATAATGATAATGAAGGTTCTATCTCTGATGCTGAAACTCAATCTAGTAGTGAACACCCACCTTCTAACAATGAAAAAGATAATGACGAGGTTCATGAAGACACTCAACCTAATAATAAAGAACTAGACAATGATGTTGAGATAGAACTAGCTGTTGATCTTGATAACCCACAACCCAAGAATAAAAGATATGATAAAAGAGACTTTGTTGCTAGAAAAATGGTAAGGAAAGAGAACCATGGGTTAAAAAACCTATGCCCTTTCCACCTAAGTCAACTAAAAATAAAGATGATGGAAAATTTGAATGCTTTGCCGAAATGCTGAGGTCAATCTTTTTGCGTACTCGCTTGACTGATATCTTAAAAATGCCTCCTTATGCAAAGTACATGAAAGACATCATCACTAATAAGAGAAAAATACAGAAAGCTGAAATCTCCACTATGCTTGCTAACTATACTTTTAAAGATGGAGTACCTAAAAAACTTGGAGATCCAGGAATACCAACTATACCTTGCTACATTAAAAGAAACTATGTGAAAACTTCTTTATGTGATTTGGGAGCTGGTGTTAGTGTTATGCCTTTCTGTTTATATAAAACACTTGATTTGAATAAACTCACACTTACTGAAAGATCTTTGCAAATGGCTGACAAATCAACTGCCATACCTATCGGTATTTGCGAGGATGTGCCAGTTGTTGTTGCTAATGTTACTATTTTGACTGACTTTGTTATATTTGATATGCCCGAGGATGACAACATGTTGATTATACATGGTAGTCCCTTCCTGAATACTGCAGGAGCTGTTATTGATTGGAATAAAAGCAAGGTCACTTTTCATATCAATGGTAATGAGCATACGGTGTACTTTCTGGAGGAACAATTCCAAGTGAATGGTATTAATATTATTGAAAAATCTCCGACAATCACTATTGGAATTATTCAACTACCTCTACCTACTGTTAAAAAGAAATATGAAATGCTTATTGTTGGGGACATTCATATCCCCATTGAGGTAACTTAGTGATTCATGAAAAGTTCTTTGGTTTCATGCTAATCGAAAGTGGTTGTTAATAAGACTTGATCAACCTTATTAATGGATTATTTTTTAGGTGTATGAAGTTAATGAATTTAGTGAGCTCTACCTTCTGTCCCTACCTTTTGTTTTCTGTTTTTCTTAGTTAAATAAAATAAAATTCTATGTTTTGTCTGTTTTTTGAGTTTTTCGTGCAATAAAAATGATCCAAAAATAAAAGTTCTCAGAATGCTCTAAAAATTTAATACGATATTTTCTGAATATTTAAGATTTTTTGGTGTAAAAATATTAGAGGGAGGTGCACCAGGTGGGCACAACCCACCTGGGTGCGCCAGGACCCCCAGGCGCGCCCTGGTGGGTTGTGGTCCCCACGTGGGCCTCCTCACTTATCTCTCCTTCCCACATCATCACCCTACCTCCAGAAAAAAATCACCATTGCTGTCTCTTTGGTGTTCTTGCTCTCAACCCCGCGGACTTCGATCTCTTTGCTCGAAGCTCCGTTTCCGAATCTGTTTGGGGGATTGTTGCTTTGTATGTGACTCTTCCATGTGTCCAATTAGTTTGTGCTTTAATGGTTTATATTTTGAATAATCAGTTTCTCTTGGTGCTGCTGTAGATGAGCTTGCATGTTGAATTCTTAGAGTTATAAGTAGTTTGAATGCTTGCTATGGCCTCTATACATCCCTATGAGTAGTTTACAATCTTGTGAAGTCTTTTTAACAAAAATTTTGTTGACCCAAAATTTTTCAGAAAATTGTATGCGAATATTATGAATTTCTTTGGAAGGAGTTCTTCGAGGAGGAGATCCTAGGAGGCATCTTCTAGTAGCAGCTCCGCTCGTTGGTCTTATGTTCAACCAAGTGAAAGTTCCATACGAGATGCCGCCACCAAAACATGCTTATGGCCATGCAACGATTATATGGTGAGTGTGGGCATTAAGGAGGAATTTGAGCAATATGTTCACAATGCCGATCTC
The DNA here is from genome assembly GCF_018294505.1 of Triticum aestivum. Classification (NCBI taxonomy): domain Eukaryota; kingdom Viridiplantae; phylum Streptophyta; class Magnoliopsida; order Poales; family Poaceae; genus Triticum; species Triticum aestivum. The sequence continues at coordinate 661,940,347 of NC_057810.1, read as the reverse complement.
GGTCTCTACATTTCAGATAAGTGCAATCAACACCTCACTCTCACTGAATCATTTGTCAAAGGATTTAAATTCCATCCGCGTGAGTCTACGGTGTCATTTAAATTGTATGAAAATCCATTTACCATATCTTTAGAGAGATTCGCTCACTACTGCAAAATTCCATTCTGGGGTTCGCTCTATGAACTGCCAAGGTCTGAATTTGAGATATTCTTGACTAGTCTTAGCGATGATGAGACTAGGGGACTGAAGCAAGGTAGAATAAAGAGCATTCATTTTCCTGAAATTCAGTACTTCGCATTATTTAATGGAAAATGTATTGTAGTCAAACAAGATTTAGTACACTTTGTGCTCCAGACTTGAGCCTCATATGCACTACTCTCACCGGTGACAGAAGTTATAATCGTGGAGCGATTTTTGCATGCTGGTTGCAACACAACGCTGGTAGTGGATGTTTTTATGGTGGAATTTATGCCACACGCTTAGCAAGAGAGCTGGGTGTTTCACCTTTGCCCTATAATCCTATTTTACCCACGTAGTACCTAGACTCTGATGCTATGAAACGTCATAAGATCCTTAGAGGTGAACCCCATAATTTCACTTATAAATTGTTGTTTAATAAGGACTCCATGATGGACGCATATTTTCCTGCACCTGCTCTCTTTAATGTTCACAACAGGGGAAGATATTTTGTTCTTGAGAGTGAGGCCCGAGCCTATAACGCAGCGGTTGTGGCGGCACGGCGGGCTAAGGCATCCGCACCGAGAGCCTCCGTGAGCTACCACTCTGACCATTACGCAGGCTACTAGCTGATTACCAAGTTAGGCCAAAAGCCGAATCTTGGGGGAGTACGTATTTCCACCGACATTACATTCATGTTGACACATTTCATTCCAGTTGTCGGTGTTCACACTTTTTCATTGTATTATCCATGTTAAATTTATTTTCTCGCTTTCTTCTTGTATGTTTGAAAAACTTTGAGAAAATCCAAAAACATATTTCTTGCTTCATTTTGATTTTTCTTCCTAGTTTAACTTGTTGTAGCACTGAAAAGAAAACCAAAAATATTTCCTTGTTCTTCTTTTTCTTGTCGGGAGCTTTCCCGTGTAAATAGTTTTCCTTGTTTTTGCTTTTCCCCTTTTTATTTGCTTGTTTATGATAAACCAAAAACTCCAAAAATATTTGAGTGTGTTTCTCTGAATTTCTGTTATTTTTATGGAGTCATACCAAGGAGAAGACCACGATGAAAATTTGAGTGCATTACAAAAAAACTACATTTCCGTGATGATACGTGTTTGTCACAGTAGGTCGGTTTTTTGTCATGCATGTACATCCATGACGATTTTGTGACAGAATCAAGATAGTCATACATGTGTTGTCGTAGAAGTGTTCCATGACATTATCAAAATTATCATCACGGAAGTGTCCACTTCCATGACGATAAATCACGCGTCACAGAAGTCCTTTCGTGAAGGGTGACTGACACGTGGCATCCACCATAACGGAACGCCGTTAAGCTATCGGGTCCGTTTTTGGATCCGATAACCTGTTAATAGCCCCGACCAATGGGGATTTTCCACGTGTAAAATCGTCATTGGCTGGAGGAAACACGTGACGGCTCACCGTCGGGACAGATGTCATCCACTCATTGGACAGAAGGCACCTATGATACGTCGACACGTGGCACGGCCCAACAGAGGCCCATTCTTGTGAAAAGTCCGGCCCGTTTGACTTTGTCAAAAGGTGGCGGGTCGATCCATGGAAAGCATGTTAATGACCTATTCGCATATAGCCCATTTACAGCCCGCTAACCCAGGGTCCGTTACGATCTATCCGAGTTAGGCCCACTAGCGTCATCTCGGCAATCCAATATGATTCCAGCCCGTTTTAACTTTTGGCCCATGTGTGGCCAATGACGTCTTTCGTCCCATATGAGGCCCTCTGTAACTCTTTGCCCATTAACGGCCAGTGGTGAAACTGGCCCGTAATGAACAGTGTATCACTTTATACCCATTAACGGCCCGTGGTGAAACTGGCCCGTAATGAACAGTGTATCACTTTATACCCATTAATGGCCCATGGTGAAACTGGCCCGTAATGAATAGTGTATCACTTTATACCCATTAACGGCCCGTGGTGAAACTGGCCCGTAATGAACAGTGTATTACTTTATACCCATTAAAGGCATGTTATTCCATTGGGCTGTTTCCAGCCCATGTTACCTTTCGGCCTTCTCAGGGCCCATTTATGCTTGGGCTCATTTCCAGCATTCATTTACTTACGGCCAGTTACTGTCATTTTCTGCTTGTGGGCCTAATTCAGCCCGTGGTTATAGTCGGCCCGTTTGTGTCTCGTTAATACGTTTGGCCGTTTTCATAGAGTCATCAAATACGGCCGATTAACGACGGCCCGTTATGGCCGGCCCATGAATGGACGATTCCAACTCTAGCCCGTTTACGACCGTAATGCGGTCTATTATTGGCCCATGTTTGGCCAACCGATCATACGACCCGTAGAAGGCCCATTGATGATACAACACGTAGAAGGCCCATTGTGTCTATGACCCGTATATGGCCCATTGTTTCTACGACCCATAGAAGGCCCATTGTTTCTATGGTTCGTAGGAGGGAAATGGTAACTAAAGTAAAAATGTAGCCCATGGTTATTGTGGCCTAGTTTTAAAAAATAGGTTATTGCGGCCACTAGCAAACCGCGGAAAAAGAACTGCACTGACTACATGCAAATAAATAAACAAGACAATAAGGAAATAAATAAGCAAGCAACTTACACTAGACTATCATGGCTATTACACATATTACATCCACTGGGCATCAAAGTTCGCCACCAGTGCATATATAGGGAACACAGCAGCATATAAACGCCGCAGCAAAACAAGTCCAGAACTGAAACCACTTCAGAAGAGCTCAAGAAACAATATCCTAGGTACCCATAATGCTGGCAAGATGCTTAGCAAGCTTATTAACTTTCTCTTGTTTGGCGCTTAAATCCTCCAGCACTTGCTATTGCACCAGAAAGTATGCATCTGAATTCTGCAGGGACTTCCTCAGTCCTTCGGCTTCCTGTTGCATAACATCTGATCGATATCTTTCAACTTGAAGTTGAGACTCAAGAAGACGAACTGATTCAGGCAGCGAGTTCGAAGAGCTGGTGCTAGCAGTAGTAGCCAGTAACTCGAACACTACATCAAGACAGGACTTTGGGGTTATCTCAGTGTCTTCAATATATTTTTATCAACTTTCTTGGAGACCAACAGGGATGTCTCACTATCTTAAACCTTATCTACATTACTTCCTTTACCATTGCATAACGAGGTTCTCTTTTCCAATATTTTATCCGCGTTCTAAAAGAGAAACAAACAAACACATCACGGGTTTACAATGTAGTATATGAAACTCATTTTGGTAAACTAGTTCAGTAGTAAGGTGGATAGGATAAAAGCATGAAACAAACATATATCTATGTAGTATGGTCACTGTAAGGTCTATATCATTCTAGTTCATGTTGCCAAATCAAGATAGATACAATTCGAATCATATCTATTTAAGACAAAGCAGCATAGACAGAATATAAGTGTGGGAAACTACGCAGCAATAACAACACTTGTAATGTGCATGGCATGAGAACATAATTCAATTGAAACTGAAATCAACATAGAGCAAGTTACAACAGCAAACACGTTAAAGAAACAGGTTTAAAACATACCTGTTCCGCCATTGGAGTTTCAATTGCATCCTTCAAATTTGAAATTAGTTGGTATGAGTAAATATAGTGATGCAAGAGAAAAGTAGTATGAACCATAGCTACAGAACCTGACCTAAGAACAATTCTTCTTCTGCTTTAAACGTTGACTTGGGGTTTGGAGTGGTGGCCCTCGTGCTTTGGGCACTGCAGTTGCCTTACTAACTTCTCGTGTTTGGGTGCTCTGTGGTGGAGACGGTGTTGTGTCAATGGGAACTGGGTTACTATCTGCTGGGGTTGGGGTTGAAAGGGGTGTAGCTGGTTCTTTGTCCAACTAGGTATGGGTACAATCTACGTGAGTCTGGGTTATGTGTGGTGGGGCTAGTTCTTGGGCAAGTACAACCATGGTTCTATCTGCATCGACAGGTAGCATGATCTTTTCTGAAGACCGTGTTTTTACTCCCACAGATACTACCATCACCCCCTCCAATTGAAATGGCTGATAAACAAGAAAAGTAATTGAATGTACAGACATTGTAAGATAGACAGGTGCAATGGATAGTAGGGAAGAAAACAGGGCACGAAATAATTCACATTTATGTTGTCTAACCAAACAGAATAGCATGACATAATTTCACAGGTCTGATGGCTAACTAAACAGGATATAAGGACATACTTCAAAATATGATGACTATGTAAACAGGATGACATGATATAACTATACGATGTGTCTATTAAAGCGGTTGGCATGCCATAAATCACAAACATGTCATCGATGGAAACATGATGGCATGATATAATTCACGGATAGAATGACATAATTTTAAATATGATGACTATATAAACAGGATGAGATGATATAACTATATTATGTCTTTAGAAAATGGGTTGGCATGCCATAATTCAGATACATGTTGTCTATGTAAATATCATGGCATGATATAATTCAAATATATGATTTATATACTAAGGAAGTGAGCAGAGGGCAATCGCATATATGATGTGTCAACTAACGAGATGACATTCAATATTGTGTATATGATGTCAAAACTAAGCATTGCAATACAACATATGCATGATATGAGTAATATAACCCTACCAAGTTTGAGCATACACCTTAGGGGGATAATAGGATTGGTCATCTGCATCTGAATCCTCCTCTGAAGAGCTATCTGTAACCAGTAAGATATCTGCTTCAGCAGGTAGCACTGTCTGCTCTGAAGACCTTGTTTTCACTCCAGATTTCTCCATCACCAATTGAAATGGCTGATGCACAAGAAGAGCAGTTGAATTATAAACATTGCCAACAAAAGAAATGAGAAATACAAAAAAAGGATGGCATGATATAATTCACATATATGACACTTGCCTAAACAGCATGGCATTGCATAATTCACATATATAATGCCTTGCAACAAGATAACATTGCATAATTCACATATATAATGTCTTGCAACAAGATGGCATTGCATAATTCACATATATGGTAATTAGACACTAAACATGTGGCATTCACATAAAGAATGTCTAAACTAAGCAAATGACATAGCAATGCAAGATACCATACACATGATGTAAGCAACATAACCCTGCCAAGTTAGAGCATGCACCTTGGTGGGGAAATAGGACTGGTCATCTATCTCTGAATCCTCCTCTGAGGAGCTATCTGTAACCAGCAAGACATGCGCTTTGTCAGATAGCATTGTCTGCTCTGAAGACCTTGTTTCCACTCCAGATTTTTCCATGACCGTGCCGAATGGCTGATGCACAGGAAGAGTAATTGAATGTACTAAAACTATTGACAAATTTAACACGTAATAAAAAATGATGGCATGATATAATTTACATATAAGATGACTGGCTAACCAGGGTGGCATTGCAAAATTCACATATATGATGCCTATCTAAACAAGATGGCATTGCATGATTCACATATACGATAAAGAAACTAAACAGATGGCATTGACACAGAGATGTCTAAACTAAGCAGATGACATCTTTGATGTATATAGTAAGCAATGCAAGGCACAATATGCATGATATTACCAACATCAGCATGCCAAGTTAGAGCAAAGACCTCATGGGGTAAACAGGAGTGGTCTTCTCCTTCTGAATCCCCCTCAGAACAGTAATCTTCCTCTTGATTACGACCGAATATAGGTGGAGGGGGGCTGCCTTTGCACCCACCGTGGAGCGACGTCTGCATGAAATTTTATTGCCACACAAGGCTCGTCTCTTTTGCTCTACATGATCAGTTCCATTGTGTACAATAACTGGCATGCATAGGAATAAAACATAGTGATATTATGTAAGGAGTGCATGCACAAATCCAGAGTGATGGTAGCAAACTATGGATAGACCCAAAACCAATGATAGCAGGCAGATAATAGCTTTAGTTAAAAAATACAGATAATGGCTCCTTTAATGTTTGTTTGCACCCAACATGAAACTCATAGTAGACACCCGAGATTAACCAGATAGTAGACAGATAGTACTGATTGCTGCCCTAATATGTACCCCATAACCATTTAAAAACTCAAGTTTCAGCATTAGTTTGGACCTGACTCGGAGTCTAATAGGTGAACACGACGATAATGTAGCATGTCATCATATTAAGCGATGCATAAAGTAAGCAGACACGGAAGAGTGCGACCTCTCTTGCGGAGCCGTGTAGTCCTCAAGGTCATCTGCTCAGTTGATGATGGTAATGCAGTTATCGTGGCTGCCGGTGGCGGGGAAGAAGATCTGAGGCGGCGAAAGACAGTCTGGAGAGCGGATCCCTGCTGTGGTGAACCCTTCAGTCGTTGGAGCTGAGCTTGGGTGGAACACAGCGCCGCAGGAGCAGGACAAAGCACACAAGGTTTTCTTTGACACATATCTGTAATAGAAGTAATTGTGTAAGGGCTTGTTTGAATTTGAGGAATCTAACAATGCGTGGATAGGAAATAGACAGGAATAGGATAGGAATGCACGTGCCAAATAGAGAATATAAAAACACAGGATTTTTGCCAATCTGGGTGTTTGATTCACAAGAATTGGAAGATCACAGGATGCAAAGAAGCATGGTGAGATTAAGTCAAACCACAAGAAAATGTACGGTTATAATGCTATTATGCTACTATCTCTTAGTCTTGTGCTTCATGAATAGGAATATGAAAAGGAGGACAAGTGGAAATTAGAATTCCTATGGTTTTTCATTCAAGGAGACACTAAAGGAACAAATCCTACAGTTTTCCTTTGCTCCATTCCTTTGCACCAAATTAATGAAAAGTAGTACCATAGGAAACTTTCCAATTCCTATGTTTTTCATTCACTTTTCCTTTCAAGCACTGGCGATTCTAGTAGGCAGGCTTGAGCAAGAAAAATCCTACACTAAAAAAATGATTTTGTGCTACTTCTATTACTTTGGACCCAGACCACTACCCTACTAGCTCAACTCCCAGGCCCATCGACAAATGCAGCTCAAACGCGCAGATATAAATAATGATGTCATTCAAGAGAGTCCATAACTGATAGCTAAGTTGCCTGGTACCTCACGCTTGTCATATAGTAGGATAAAATAATCGTATTTCACATTACTACGTGTGCTCAGTGGACAATATATATAACATGTAGAGTAAAAACAGATGCAACAAGTGTACAACCTCTTTGGCGAAGCCATGTCGATCTCAGCGTGATTGGGTTGGCCGGTGAGGATGCTCCGGCTGACTTGGCTATTGGAGGAGGGGAAGAAGATCTTAGGCATCTAGAGATGGAGCCCGAGGTACTGCTCCGCTGTGATGGAGGGTTTCGTCGTTGGAGCAGCTCCAGTGAGTTGTACGACGCCGAGGCTAAAGCAGGACAAGAGAGACAACGTTAACCTGAGTGGAATTCTAACAGCATATCCAATAGATGACGTAAAATACATAACCACAAAGTGCTAGATGTAAAATACATCAGTCGCTCATCTCTGAACTAACTGTCGAAACTGAATTTAACTGCCGAAACTAAACTTAACTGTCGAAACTAAATTTTGCTGTCGAAACTGAATTTTACTGTCGAAACTGAATGCACTAGAGGTGAAGCTACATGTCAGTCGACTGACTTTTTCATCTCTGGTCAATCGATTTTGCAGCCGTTGGATACGAAATCAAGGGCCTGCAGTTCATCTTCAACCTCCACCCCCCTGAGCCGGGAGCCACCACCGGCCAAATAGCCGCTCCCCGCCGCCCACGGCCGACGGTGCACCGCCCCGCCCGCCCAGAAAACACTCCCCACCACCGGTCTGCCGCCAGCCCGACCATCCCTCTGGGCCGCCTCCCGTGCAGAGCTTTTTCTCCGGTGTAGGACCTTGAAGTAAGGCTAAAGGGGGGTGATTAGACTACTTGACCAATTAAAAACTTAACCTTTTCCCAATTTTAGAGTTTGGAGATTTTAGCTATCTTAGGACAAGTCAAGCAACCATCACACAATTCAAGCAAGGATGCAAAGAGTTTATAGGCAGCGGAAATTAAAGCATGCAACTTGCAAGAAAGTAAAGGGAAGGGTTTGGAGGATTCAAACGCAATTGGAGACACGGATGTTTTTGGCGTGGTTCCGATAGGTGGTGCTATCGTACATCCACGTTGATGGAGACTTCAACCCACGAACGCTAACGGTTGCGCGAGTCCACGGAGGGCTCCACCCAAGAAGGGTCCACGAAGAAGCAACCTTGTCTATCCCACCATGGCCGTCACCCACAAAGGACTTGCCTCACTAGCGGTAGATCTTCATGAAGTAGGCGATCTCCTTGCCCTTACAAACTCCTTGGTTCAACTCCACAATCTTGTCGGAGGCTCCCAAGTGACACCTAGCCAATCTAGGAGACACCACTCTCCAAGAAGTAACAAATGGTGCGTTGATGATGAACTCCTTGCTCTTGTGCTTCAAATGATAGTCTCCCCAACACTCAACTCTCTCTCATATTATTTGGATCTGGTGGAAAGAGGATTTGAGTGGAAAGCAACTTGGGGAAGGCTAGAGATCAAGATTCATATGGTAGGAATGGAATATCTTGGCCTCAACACATGAGTAGGTAGTTCTCTCTCAGAAATAGGATGTTGGAAGTGTAGGTTTAGTCTGATGGCTCTCTCCATGAATGAAGAGGAGGTGGAGGGGTATATATAGCCTCCACACAAAATCTAACCGTTACACACAATTAACCAAACTCGGTGGGACCGATTCAACAGACTCGGTCGGACCGATTTAGTAAACCTAGTGACCATTAGTGATTTTCGGTGGGACCGACATGCAACTTGGTGAGACCGATTCGGTTAGGTTTAGGGCATAACGTAATCTCGGTAAGACCGATTACACAAACTCGGTAAGACCGATTTTGGTAATATGCTTTCCAGAGAGTTGGTCAGGTAAACTTGGTGGGCCCGATTTGCTCTTTTCGGTGAGACCGAAATGTTACAAAAGGGAAACAAAGAGTTTACATTGCAATCTCGGTGGGACCGATCGCTCACTTCGGTTAGACGAAAACGTTACGAAGGGAAACAGAGAAATTACAATCCCATCTCGGTGAGACCGAGATCCCTATCGGTAGGACCGATTTTCTTAGGGTTTGTGGCAGTGGCTATGACTTTTGGAATCGGTGGCGCCGGATTGGAAGAATCGGTGTGACCGATTTTGGCTTTGGGTTTAGGTCATTTGTGGATGTGGGAAAGTAGCTGAGGGTTTTTGAGCATATCACAAAGCTCATGAAGCAAGAGGCTCATTAAGCAACACCTCATCCCTCCTTGATAGTATTGGCTTTTCCTATAGACTCAATGTGATCTTGGATCACTAAAATATAAAATGAAGAGTCTTGAGCCTTTGAGCTTGAGCCAATCCTTTGTCCTTAGTATTTTGAGGGATCCACTTTCATCATCCATGCCATGCCATTCATTGAGCTTTCCTGAAATAGTAGTCTTCGAATAGCATTAGCTCAATGAGCTATATGTTGTTATGAATTACCAAAACCACCTAGGGATAGTTGCACTTTCAATCTCCCCCTTTTTGGTAATTGATGACAACATATAGATCAAAGCTTCGACAAAAGATAATAAGAACAAAAACATCGTCTCTTTGAGAAGTATGTGATAAGCAAGAGCTCCCCCTAAATTTGTGCATAGTTTAAAATTTGCTTTGGACTGCAAATCCACAAGGAATTAGGCTCATGGGTTACTCTTCCATGTCACATACATCTTGGTGGAGCGCTCAAAATGATAAGTATTGAATACATGCACTCATCACCAAGCAAAGTGAATGATCACATAAGATAGATAGGATAATATCATCAAACATGCATAAGTGTAGCTTATGATCAAAGACATGATCATCAATGTCTCACAAGCATAGTATCTCAACCAATCAAAAAGCAAACAAGTTTAAACCAACAAAGCAAGAGAGAACAAAAGCAACACTCTCTCTCTCTCTCGAAGCCTATGATCTATAAATTTTCTCCCCCTTTGGCAAGAAGTTACCAAAAAGTTCACAGAAAATGCATAGTGCTAGATCGACTCTCAGGCTTGATCTTCAGTTGGTGGTGTCCGGATAACTCCAAGGACGAAGGCTTCAGTTGATGTAGAGGGTGCTGGAGTTGATGCTGAAGCTGGTCGCACTGGAGTTGAAGGGGCAGTAGCTGGCGCTGAAGATGTTGCTCTAGTGTCTGGCACTGGCACAACAGCTGACCTCTGAGATCTAGGCACTCTGGCAAAGACATTTGTGGTTGTCTTGCCCTTCCTCTCCTGCATGTCATCCTGCAGTTGCTCCACAACTGACTGAATCTCAGTTACTTTGACATCTAGATCATAGAATTTTTGTTCCATGATTCTCTCCAAGCTCTCCTGATTCTGAGTTAAGGTGGCCAACCCCTTCTCAATCCTCAGAGATGATGCTATCAAGTAACCAAGCTGCTCCTGTTTGTTTTTCAAGAAATACTCAGATGCCTCCTCTTGAGTTGGCATCTTGGCAGCCTTCTCCTTCCTTGCCTTCTCCCTCTTCTCTTGAGCTTGAACTGATGATGGACCATCCTCATTCATGACAACCTCATTGTCTTCAAAGTCTGGATAGAGTGGAAAATGTTCCCTATCCAATAGATATTTGCCAGTTCCCATCTTTGAGTTGATCAATTCCTGAATCTGAGGTGCATAACTACAGCTCCTCTTGTGATCTGCTGTAGTCCTCTTAATGGTTTCAACTATGAGGCTCATGACTTTGAATTTCTGTGGAACATCAAATAAATGCAACATATTGATAGCATGCCCTCTGATCATGTTGTGGTCACCTGACTTGGGCAACAGAGTGTGCCTCAGAATCCAATTGATAGTAGGCAGCCCTGACAACAGAAAATGGACTGATCCAAAAGAGAAAGTCTCTAGGGCTTTTTCTGGGATCTCCTTGTACATGTGTGCCATGGTATTGTGTCCCATTTTCTTCTTGGCATATACATCCAGATCATCATCATTTTCCTTTGGGGCATTTATCAGTTTTGCCCATTCTTCAACAATGGATTGGTACCTTGTACCTTCAGACATCCAAACAATTCTTCCATCTGGGTAAAAATGTGCTGTGGAGTAGAATTGCATGATAAGTTCATCATTCCAGTTTGTGAGCTTTTGCCCAACAAAATCTGCAACTCCACAAGCAACAAAGCTATCTTGCACTCCAGGATAGTGCTCTTCATTCTCCTTCATGTAGGTCCAGTCGACCCACCTCATATCACAAACTATGGGCTTCTTGTCCAATAAGATTGTCTCATAGAAGTCATGTTGTTCCTTTGTATGGAACCTGTAATCAACAGCAGTTCTTCTCCTTGTGGCATATGGATCTGCCATCCTCCATAGCCTCAATCCTGAGTCTTTTCTGATGTTCATGTCTTCAGCAACAGGGTGGGCATCATTGTGATCTGGTATCTTTGGCTTGAGCTTCCTTAGAACATGTCCTTCTTCATCTTCCTCCTCAGCAACCTCAGGCACTGGGGCCTTGTTCTTCTCAGCAGCTGGAATACTCCTGGTATTCCTCTTTGGTGCAGACTTGGCCTTGGGGGCAGCTTTGGGTGCTTCCTTGGGCTTAGATGTTGTAGCCCCAGATTTAATAGCATCATCCATAAGCTTTGGTGCCTTTGGTGCTAGTGCAGAAAGCTCTTCCTCTTCCATCATGGAAGGTTGCCCAACAACTCTGGCCATGGTCTTCTTGACCCTTTCCTTCCTCTTCTTGCCTTCAGCAGCTGGCTCTTTGGGATCAGGATTTTTAGGCAGTTGAGTTGATGCTCTGGCCTTGGACATTTGTTGTCTTCCTGCAGGCCTTTTAATCTTCATGCCTGGCTTTATATCCTTTGCTGAGCCATATTCCTTCTTAGTCACCACTTTCTTGGAAGTAGCCTCATCTTCCTTAGCTTTGTAGTCCTCATCTTTTGAGTCTGAGGTTCTCTTTCTCCTTTGCCTGGTAGCAGCCTTAGGCAGGTTGCTAGGAGTGCTTCTGCTTCCTTCATCTGAAGTGCTGGAGGGACTAGTGCCCTCACTCAAGTGAATCTGCTCTGCTGACCTGTTCTACCTGTCACTCTGGTCTGACATGCTGCAAAAGCTGACTGCTGACCCTGTGAGGATTTATAGATGAGATAGAGTGGATGAGCATCACAAAATGCAGAGATTTTTCAAAAGAATGATTCAAAAAATTCAGTTTTAGTTTTCCACAGAAAGCATTTCGGATCAACTGATGTTCAGACTCGGTGATACCGAAGCAGTTTTTGGAACCTAAACTGATGAACTCGGTTGGACCGAGTCACAGTTCGGTGGCACCGAGACTACTAGGGTTTCACAGAATCCTAAAATCGGTCGCATCGATTAGTAATTCTCGGTCAGACCGAGAGTCACTAGTGCAATGGCATATGCCAAATCGGTGAGACCGAGTTTTTCAACTCGGTGGGTCCGAGATGGTTTCGGCAGAAACCTAACCCTAAAAATTTGAATCTAATCTACTCTACAGACTACTTTGGCTAGATAGGATTGTTTCAATCGTGGCAAGAATCAATAAGAGTACAATGTGCTAGGAATCAGATGTGGATAGCACAATGATCGAGTCCATACCCTAGTGCGGAGATGAACTCGCTACGACGGCAACGGTGGGGTTGAATTCCGTTGACGGCGGCGGAGACCAGCGACAGGAGGCGGCTGGTGACGAGGAGACGATCCGGAGACCTTCCATGGCAGAGCGAGCTATTGCGCGGGCGAAGAGGTTCGGAGAAATTTCCAAAATTTTGCCCGTGTCTATATATAGCCCGACCCTGTCGGTGTGACCGAGTGGAACAACTCGGTGGCACCGAGATGCATAACTGGGTACAGTTACAGCAACTCGGTGTGACCGAAAAGTTCAAATCGGTTGCACCGAGATGGAAAACTCATATCAACTTAATGATCTCGGTAGGACCGAAATGGAGGAATCGGTCAGACCGAGAATCACAAAGAGGTTTTGGAAGTTTAAGTCTATGACGAATCGGGGACTCCGAGTGCTCCTCACACAGAGTGGTTCGAATATGACTTGATCAAATTTTGTGATGTATCATGAATAGAGTTTGAGAGGAGAAAAGCATAGATAGCTAGAGAGGGTTCTTAGGCATTCTTGTTCATCCACTTGGCCAAAAGAAGAATGTACCAAGCAATCAAAATAACAAGTGGATGTCCTTGAATGAGTAAAATATGCACCAACATGCTCACACAATAAAATGGCAAATGAAATATGTGGCAAAGCATGCACAACCAATTCTAGCATCTATCAAACAATTGGCGATGACTAGGTCATCTATATATGAGTATATTGACTTAGGAGTCAAATGAGAACATTTGATCATAGGTCATACTCATCGTTTAAGCTCAAGTGGGGTTACCACTTTTACATAATGCATTGATGTGTTCACGCCATTAGAGTTGCTTTTACTCAATTTTTGAGTTAAGCTCCCCCTAGATGTGAGATCCCCCCTATAGAGGGATGAACTAACCTTGGGTTTTGTCGATGATGACTTCATGTAGGTGTTGAAGATGTGGATGCTCAATGTTGAAGTAGATCATTTGGAGCAATCCTTTGGAGTGAGTTGCACTTTCAACTTACCTGCATGGGTTAGTCCCACAAGGAACAAACAAGAATATCCATAGACATAGAGTGATGCACACACATGATGATGTCCATGAAAACATTAGTTTACCTTGTCCGTTGCTTTACCAACATGAGGGTTTGTGACTCCTTGAACTAGTGCAAGATGTGGAAGTTGATTGCACTTGTCCTTGCCATAAAGATATGAGTGAAGAAAGTTGGCGGAGTCACCCTCAAGAACTCTCTAGTTCTTCTTCTTCGGGATCCACACCATCTTGATGGGAATCCTTGGAGTTGTAGTTGTACTTGATGAAGTAGAACTTGATGTAGTCTTGGGAATCCACTTGACCGAGACCTTAGGTGCTTCTTCAAATGCATCAATCTCTTCTTGAAGCTTATCCTTGCCTTTGTTCTTGTGGTCTTGTGGAGGAAGATCATCTTGAGCTTGTGTTCCCTTGAAGGAAGTAGGATCATACTTCTCTTGTTGAGGAACAAACTTCGTCTTGTGGTATTGATCTTCTTCCCACTCAACTCCACTGGCATTGAACTTTCGTTCAAAACCAACACCCTGATTCTTCCAGTGTCTTCCTTGCTTGCGTACAATTTCCTCGAATTGCTTACTCCTAGCAAGGCTCTTGTAAACACCTTTCTCTATAATTCCCTTCAAAAAGCTATTTTCTTGCTCAAGTCTAACTTGGCTAAGAGAATCATTAGTGGAATCAAGAGAACTACTAGAAGCAATCATATTTGATTTAACATGATTATTGTTACTACTAGAGGAAGTATCTTTCTTGTACTTGTTACCAGACTTGACTTGAGGCATGTAAGTAGATAAGAGTAAACGCTTGGCAATGTAAGAAGAACTTTTCTTACGGAGATCATCATTGATTGCCTTTAAGAACTCATGCTCTTGCTCAAGATTGAGCTTTTCAAAGCATAACTTCTCATGAGCCCTTAAAAGTTCTCGATGATCTTCGAAGATAGTTTCATGAGCCAACTTTAGAGTGTTTAGTTCTTTAGTTAGAAGCTCAATTTTCTGCTTATCATTGTCTTCGTTTGATTATCATGATTAATTGACGTTTCATCATAGTATTCATCACTAGAGTTGTCAACAAGTAAATCATCATCCACAAGCAAGTCATCGTCATCACTATTGAAATCAACATACTCAGGATGTGTTACCTTTGGACCTTTGGCCATGAAGCATCTTACAATTCCTTCATTTGGTGAATCAAATATGCCGTAGGAGTTGGTTGACACAAGTGCTAAACCGGCAACACCTTCATCTTGAGTATGTTCAGAGTTGGAGTGATAGCTTCTCTCGGAGTGATTGCCGGACTCGGAGCCGGAAATCCATTCACCAACATGAGCTTGATGTCTCCGTTTTGTGTAGCTCCTTGATGACTTGTCCTTCCTTTCCTAATCCTTGCTTCACCGTGGGGGTCTTTGTTCATAACGATCATCTCTACTCCTTCTCTCTCTTGGTGGTGACTCTTCTCTTTTGCTTCTTCTTTTTGGAGAATCTTCTCTTCTTTTGTAGGATGCCGTACACTCATTTGAGTAGTGTCCAGGCCTCCCACAATTGTAGCAATTGTGCTCTCGACTAGAAGATCTTTTGTCATGATAAGACCTTGACTTGGAGCTTCTTTCTTTGCTTCTACTCTTGTAGAATTTGTTGAAGTTCTTCACCATTAAGCTCAATTCTTCATTGAAGGTTTGTTTCTCACTTGATGATGTGGGGACTTCACTTCAGGCTTTGTAAGCACCACTTGACTTGTTTTGAAGTTCCTCCTTATCCTTGAGTGACATCTCATGAGCAACAATTCTTCCAATGACTTCCGTTGGCTCGAGATTTTTGTAGTTTGGCATCATTTGGATCAATGTGCACACGGTGTCATACTTTCCATCCAGTGCTCTTAGGATCTTCTTGATGATGAATCTGTTGGTCATCTCTTCACTCCCTAAGCCGGCAATCTCATTTGTGATAAGTGCAAGCCTAGAGTACATTTCAGCGACACCTTCACCATCCTTCATTTTGAACTTGTCAAGCTGACTTTGGAGCACATCCAACTTGGATTCCTTGACGGATTCGGTACCTTCGTGCATATCAATCAAAGTATGCCAAATTTCCTTTGCATTCTCAAGACGGCTGATTTTATTGAATTCTTCGGGGCACAATCCTGAAGATATCAAGCTGGCGTTGTATGCAGCATTCAATTCTCGCATTCGCTTCACGTTGGTTCTCTCCCATCAAAGAATTCACCTTGCAAGCCAATACAAATAATTTCCCAAACAGCGGGGTTATGTCCGAGAATATGCATTTTCATCTTATGCTTCCAACTAGCAAAATTAGTACCATCAAAGTAAGGACCTCTACGGTGATAATTTCCCTCGCTAGACGCCATACTCTCCTAGGTTGTGAAACCAAGGCTATGACCACCAAAAGCTATGGAAATAAAAGCAAATGGAGACCAAAGCTCTCATACCACTTGTAGGACCTTGAAGTAAGTCTAGAGGGGGGTGATTAGACTACTTGACCAATTAAAAACTTAACCTCTTCCCAATTTTAGAGTTTGGTAGATTCTAGCTATCTTAGGACAAGTCAAGCAATCATCACACAATTCAAGCAAGCATGCAAAGAGTATATAGGCAGCGGAAATTAAAGCATGCAACTTGCAAGAAAGCAAATGGAAGGGTTTGGAGGATTCAAACGCAATTGGAGACACGGATGTTTTTGGCATGGTTCCAATAGGTGGTGCTATCGTACATCCACGTTGATGGAGACTTCAACCCATGAAGGGTAACGGTTGCGCGAGTACACGGAGGGCTCCACCCAAGAAGGGTCCACGAAGAAGCAACCTTGTCTATCCCACCATGGCCGTCGCCCACGAAGGACTTGCCTCACTAGCGGTAGATCTTCACGAAGTAGGCGATCTCCTTGCCCTTACAAACTCCTTGGTTCAACTCCAGAATCTTGTCGGAGGCTCCCAAGTGACACCTAGCCAATCTAGGAGACACCACTCTCCAAGAAGTAACAAATGGTGCGTTGATGATGAACTCCTTGCTCTTGTGCTTCAAATGATAGTCTCCCCAACACTCAACTCTCTCTCATATTATTTGGATCTGGTGGAAAGAGGATTTGAGTGGAAAGCAACTTGGGGAAGGCTAGAGATCAAGATTCATATGGTAGGAATGGAATATCTTGGCCTCAACACATGAGTAGGTAATTCTCTCTCAGAAATAGGATGTTGGAAGTGTAGGTTTAGTCTGATGGCTCTCTCCACGAATGAAGAGGAGGTGGAGGGGTATATATAGCCTCCACACAAAATCTAACCGTTACACACAATTTACCAAACTCGGTGGGACCGATTCAACAAACTCGGTCGGACCGATTTAGTAAACCTAGTGACCGTTAGTGATTTTCGGTGGGACCGACATGCAACTCGGTGAGACCGATTCGGTTAGGGTTAGGGCATAACGTAATCTCGGTAAGACCGATTACACAAACTCGGTAAGACCGATTTTGGTAATAAGCTTTCCAGAGAGTTGGTCAGGTAAACTCGGTGGGACCGATTTGCTCTTTTCGGTGAGACCGAAATGTTACAAAAGGGAAACAGAGAGTTTACATTGCAATCTCGGTGGGACCGATCGCTCACTTCGGTTAGACCGAAACGTTACGAAGGGAAACAGAGAGATTACAATCCCATCTCGGTGAGACCGAGATCCCTATCGGTACGACCGATTTGCTTAGGGTTTGTGGCAGTGGCTATGACTTTTGGAATCGGTGGCGCCGGATTGGAAGAATCGGTGTGACCGATTTTGGCTTTGGGTTTAGGTCATTTGTGGATGTGGGAAAGTATCTGAGGGTTTTGGATCATATCACAAAGCTCATGAAGCAAGACGCTCATTAAGCAACACCTCATCCCTCCTTGATAGTATTGGCTTTTCCTATAGACTCAATGTGATCTTGGATCACTAAAATATAAAATGAAGAGTCTTGGGCCTTTGAGCTTGAGCCAATCCTTTGTCCTTAGTATTTTGAGGGATCCACTTTCATCATCCATGCCATGCCATTCATTGAGCTTTCCTGAAATAGTAGTCTTGGAATAGCATTAGCTCAATGAGCTATATGTTGTTATGAATTACCAAAACCACCTAGGGATAGTTGCACTTTCATCCGGTGATCCCCACGCCACCACCCCACCACCGCCCCCACCCTGAACCCTAAAATAGATAGTGGGGTACGTCTCCAGCGAGCTCCCCTCCCCGCTGCGGCTGGTTCTTCCTTAACTCCGGCGAGCCCCCCCCCCCCCCCACCCCCTGAAAATCGACTAACCCAAAAGTCGAACCAGTCGACTAAAGTGTAGCTAAATCGGAGCAGCATCGCAAGCAAGAGCAACATCAAGAGCAGCAGCGCGAGCAAGAGCAATAGCAAGAGCAGACCAGGTAGGGGACCAGGAGCAAGGGCAGAGCAGCAGCGCGAGTGAGAGATAAAGCAGCAGCAGATCCTACTGATGTGGACGTCGTCGCCGCGGGAGTGACGCCATGGAGGAAGTGGCCAGCGATGCCATCGTGGATGGAGTCGCGCCATGTCAGCTCGGGACCGAGCGCCGACAGCACCGTGAGTTTGAATCAATAAGAAAATGCGGCGATTAGTGTACAACCTCTTTGGTGGCGCCGATTAGGCCGCAGCTTCATCTGAGGAAACAGTGATGATGATTCTCTTCTGGTGGTGCAGGTGGAGACGGCGATGTGGGAATGGAGGTGGAGCGAAAGACGAGGGGAACGTCGGGGCAGCTCCTTGGAGGTGGAGGACGTGGTGGATGAACTAGCGGGACGACGAGATCAACGACGGATCCTCATCCGATACGGTGGATGAGGGACGTCGAAGTGTTGCTGTGGACGACATCGTTGGCGAAGAGGCTCCGTCTAGGTGGCGGACGGAGGAGGGTGTGGGGCTTTGCGGGTTTTCGTGGCCTCGGTGTATGAATGGGTGGGCGGATGGGATGGGAGTGGGGAACCATGGCTTAGGGACGCGCTTGTCCAAAATGCAGGGTAGGTTACGGAAGTACCCCCACCGATTTGAGGCGGTTCTTTCAGTTCAGGGGTACCACGGGCATTTCACGTGTCGGGATTTTGCAGGAGGTGGGAGTTTTCGCGCGCGTTGTAATTTTGGAATAGCAAGGCATTGGTTGAGAGGAGTTGTCGGAGCACAACGAGACAAAGATATATCTTAAATATTTTGGGGTAACAAGGCACGGGTTGAAGAGGTGGGAGTTTTGTAGCATGATAGACAGAGACGCTAGCTTGAAATTTCGGCATAACAAGGCGCGGCTTGAAATTTCGGGAGAACAAGCTTAACGTGTACCCAACAAGAAAAGAGAATTTGCACCTCAACACGCACAACACACACACAAACACCATTTAGACTAGTAAGGTACACGTGCATTGCACGCATGAGATTTGGCAACCAAATTATGAATAAATACCACATTATAGCATGTAAGCTTTGAGTCATATATGCATGATGTAGATGTGTGTTTAATTCTTATAGTTCATTTCATTCAAAATCATCTAGTTTTTATAAGAAATCTAATCTATTTTAAGATTCATGGAATTGTGCGTTGTAAGACATAAAGTAAAAACAAATAATGGCAAATCATGTTGAAAAACATTTGGGCAATCTGATACGGAAGATTCTAGAACAAAGAAGAAGTGCTTGTGTTTTGAGGTTTGTGCATTATGCTTAAGTTCAACCATGGAGTCTTCTAGATGTATGTGTGGCGAAATCTAGTGGAATATAATATATATATAGGGGTATAGATATAGATATGTGATGCGAAAGCCACCCATCATCTCCAATTAGAATAGTGTGTCCATGCACGGATGCAATGTGGCCAAACAATGTCTGACATCGGTATCTCAAATTCAAATCAGTCTGACCTTGTTCAATGTGTATACATTACAACATGCTCGTTTCCAAACCACACCACGCAGATCTCCGTTATATTCATGCATGCATGGGTTTCCAACATCATGATCTCTTATTCAAATATTTGAATTCAACTTTACATTGATTATGACCTCACCTAGTCTTTTACACCCACACAGTCGTATTCTCTTTATAATTGTACCACTAACTTTCTCTCATGCATGCATGCACACACACTACCAGTCGGCATTATCCATCGCACACATGCCATCTTTTTCTTCATGTCGGTCTCCCATGAAGGCACACACCCACACACATCCCCCTCTCCATCATATCGAGCATTCTTTATCTCTCACACTTGCATGCGCAACAACCGATGTTCCTCTATGTGTGTGTGTGTGTATATAGCTAGGTCTTTCATAGTTTTCCACACAAACCGATCAATCGATATATCCAGTGAGGTCTCACCCTCTTTCCCACGTCCACATCGATCAATCTATACCTCTCTCTAATAGGGATGACGGGTTGTTGGTTTGAGACTAAGGTTGCCAAAGCTGGCCCACACCTGCACGGTTAGGCAAATTTTACCAACTTAGGTGTGGCTTGGTTCAAGCCACATCTTAGGCAAGCCACCACTTGGTGCCACTATCACCATACACGACAGACAAGTGGTCCAAGATCCCTTAGGCTGCCAACTTGTGGCTCTCGATTTTGGGGCTGTTTGGTTCCGAGCCACACCTGCCACACTATTTCCACACCGAACCTTAGGCAAGGTTGACCAAGGTTAGGTAGGTGTGTGGTCTAGCCCACACCTAAGGCAAGGATTTTTTTAAGACGTGGGCCCACATGTCATAAGACACCAATAAGGTTTGGCAAGATTCCCTTAGGCAAGCCAAAGTGTGGCGGAGCAATTTGAGCAACTCAACTAAGGCAAGTGTGGCAATTGTGGAAAAAATCAAGTGGCAATATATGGCAATGATAGTCACAATCCAAACACCACCTGAAGAACTAACCTTAGGAAAGTTTGGCAACATTGTATGGCAAAGTGTGGCATTCCTAGGCCTAGAACCAAACAACCCCTCTCATTAATTATATAGCTAATACACCCACATTAATTATATATCCAACGTCCCCCTCTCATCATCCATGCATTTTGCTTCATCTCTCAGACGCGCGCACAATGGCGAAGACAGGTGGCAGCAAGGGCCCTGCCCCCCCCCCCTAACATCACTATATATTGAGGCTAATATGAATGTGATCATTAGACAATTATGGTAAAAATGGTTTAAGTTCATGAATTGGCCCTTGAGGGAGTCCTGGATTAGGGGGTGTCCGGCTGGCCGGACTATGACCTTTGGCCGGACTCCCGGACTATGAAGATACAAGATTGAAGACTCCGTCCCGTGTCCGGATGGGACTTTCCTTGGCGTGGAAGGCAAGCTTGGCGATACGATATGAAGATCTCCTCCCATTGTAACCGACTCTGTGTAACCCTAGCCCTCTCCGATGTCTATATAAACCGGAGAGTTTTAGTCCGTAGGACGAACAACAATCATACCATAGGCTAGATTCTAGGGTTTAGCCACTCCGGTCTCGTGGTAGATCTACTCTTGTACTACACATATTATCAATATTAATCAAGCAGGAGTAGGGTTTTACCTCCATCGAGAGGGCCCGAACCTGGGTAAAAACATTGTGTCCCTTGTCTCCTGTTACCATCCGCCTAGACGCACAGTTCGGGACCCCCTACCCGAGATCCGCCGGTTTTGACACCGACATTGGTGCTTTCATTGAGAGTTCCTCTGTGTCGTCGCCTTTTAGGCCCGATGGCTTCTTCGCTCGTCAACCGTGACGCGGTCCGGGATGAGACTTTTCTCGCGGGACAGATCTTCGTATTCGGCGGCTTCGCACTGCGGGCTGACTCGTTCGGCCATCTGGAGCAGATCGAGAGCTACACCCCTGGCCATCAGGTCAGGTTTTGAAGCTTGAACTGCACAGCCGACATCCGCGAGGACTTGATCTTCGACGGATTTGAGCCACAACCGGGCGCGCCGCACTGTCATGATAGGCACGATTTAGCTCTGTCATCGGACAATGCCCAGAGCGTCGCTCAGGTTCCCGCTCCGACCATTAGCTCGGAGCCCACTACGCCAGTCGGGGACGGACGGTTGGACGCCACCCCGGAAACTGCAATCTCTACGGTGATAGAGCCGGATACCAGCCTAGTCCCTTGCAAGGCCCGTGGCTCCGAGGTGCCGGACTTCGATCCAAACTCCGTAAATCCCGCACCTCTCCCGGTTAAGCCCGATTGGGCTCCGGTCATGGAGTTCACCGTCGCGGATGTCTTTCAGCACTCACCTTTTGGCAACATCCTGAATTCGTTAAAGTCTCTCTCTTTGTCAGGAGAGCCCTCGCCGGACTACGGCCAACACGGTTGGGACGCGGACGATGAAGAAATTTGTAGCCCACCCACCACCCACTTTGTAGCCACTGTCGACGATTTAACCGACATGCTCGACTTCGACTCTGAAGACATCAACGGCATGGACGCCGATGAAGGAGACGAACAAGAACCAGTGCCTATAGGGAACTGGAAAGCCACCTCGTCATATGACATATACATGGTGGACACCCCTAAAGCGGGGGATGGCGAGGAGAAAACGGAGGATGACCCCTCCAAGAAGCAACCCAAGCGCCGACGTCAGTGGCGCCGCTCTAAGTCTCGCCAAAGCAAAAAACAGCGATTCCGGCACCGGAGATAACAATACACCGGACAGTGCCGAAGAAAACCCCCTCCAGCAGGATTCAGTGCGGGAGAACGAAGGAGCCAGCCCTCGTGAGAGAGCGGCCGACAAAGAGGATGAGGACGACAATTACATGCCTCCCTTCGAAGACGAGGCAAGCCTCGATGATGATGAATTCGTCGTGCCAGAGGATCCCCTCGAGCAAGAGCGTTTCAAACGCAGACTCGTAGCCACGGCAAGCAGCCTCAAGAAGAAACAGCAGCAGCTTAGAGCTGACCAAGACTTGCTAGCCGACAGATGGACCGAAGTCCTGGCGGCCGAAGAGTATAAACTAGAAGGCCCATCCAAGAGCTACCCGAAGCGCAGGCTGCTTCCCCAACTTGAGGAGGAAGCAACTAAAACTACATCACCAGCGTACGATGCGCCCGATCGGCCACCCCGTGGCCGCGATAGAGAGGCCTTCAGGCCCTCGACCCAAACCGCACCCCGACACCGCTTAAAACATACCAGAGTATGGGGAGACGCAACAGACCTGCGAGACATCTTGGAAAATAAGGCAAGGCAAACAAGATTGATCTACGGATCGCATGGGCGCCCCGCGTCACGTGACGCTAGCCGTCACGCCGGACATAATAAGTATGGCCCGGCCGAATACAACAGACCAAGCTCGTCCGAGCTGCGTCGCGATATAGCTCAGTACAGGGGCGCCGCACACCCACTATGCTTCACAGACGAAGTAATGGATCATCAAATCCCCAAGGGCTTCAAAACCGTAAACATCGAATCATACGATGGCACAACAGATCCTGCGGTATGGATCGAGGATTATCTCCTTCACATTCACATGGCCCGTGGCGATGATCTACACGCCGTCAAATACCTCCCGCTCAAGCTTAAAGGACCAGCTCGACTTTGGCTTATTAGCCTGCCAGTAGAGTCAATCAGTTGTTGGGAGGACCTGGAATCCGCATTCCTTGACAACTTCCAGGGCACGTATGTGCGACCACCAGACGCCGATGACCTAAGCCACATAATCTAGCAACCAGAGGAATCGGCCAGACAATTCTGGACACGGTTCCTGACAAAGAAAAACCAAATAGTCGATTGTCCGGACGCCGAGGCCCTCGCAGCCTTCAGGCACAACATTCGAGACGAATGGCTTGCCCGGCACCTAGGACACGAAAAGCCGAAGTCTATGGCAGCCCTCACGACACTCATGACCCGCTTCTGTGCGGGAGAAGACAGTTGGCTGGCTCGTAGCAATAACATAAGCAAGAGCCCCGGCAATTCGGATAACAAGGATAACAACGACAGGTCACGCCGCAACAAGCATAAGCGCCGCATTAACGGTGACAATACTGAAGATACGGCAGTCAATGCCGGATTCAGAGGCTCTAAACCGGGTCAGCGGAAGAAGCCATTCAAACGAAACCCTCAGGGCCCATCCAGCTTAGACCAGATACTTGATCGCTCGTGCCAGATACACGGCACCCCCGAACAGCCAGCCAATCACACCAACAGGGATTGTTGGGTGTTCAAGCAGGCAGGCAAGATAAGTTCCGAGACCAGAGACAAGGGGCTACATAGCGATGACGAGGAGGGGCCCCGGTCGTCGAACAACAAAGGACAGAAGGGATTTCCCTCGCAAGTTCGGACGGTGAATATGATATACGCAACCCACATCCCCAAAAGGGAGCGGAAGCATGCTCTCAAGGACGTCTATGCGCTGGAGCCAGTCGCCCCAAAATTCAACCCATGGTCCTCCTGCCCGATCACTTTTGATCAACGGGACCATCCCACCAGCATCCGTCATGGCGGATTCGCCGCACTGGTCCTAGACCCAATTATCGACGGATTTCACCTTACCAGAGTCCTAATGGACGGCGGCAGTAGCCTGAACCTGCTTTACCAGGACACAGTGCGAAAAATGGGCATCGATCCTTCAAGGATTAAACCCACAAAGACAACCTTCAAAGGTGTCATACCAGGGGTCGAAGCCAGCTGTACAGGCTCGGTCACACTCGAGGTGGTCTTTGGATCACCGGATAACTTCCGGAGCGAGGAGTTAATCTTCGACATAGTCCCATTCCGCAGCAGCTATCATGCCCTGCTCGGATGAACCACATTTGCAAAATTCGATGCGGTGCCGCACTACGCATATCTCAAGCTCAAGATGCCAGGACCTCGCGGAGTCATCACGGTAAATGGAAACACAGAACGCTCTCTCCGGACGGAGGAGCACATGGCGGCCCTGGCAGCGGAAGTACAGAGTAGCCTCTCAAGGCAGTTCTCCAATCCAGGTGCCAAACGCCCGGACAACGTCAAGCGAGCCTGAAGTAACCTACAACAAATCCGGCTGGCACGTTCCGAGCAAGCATAGCAGTGCGGCCCCGACCCCAGCCCCCGCCAAACAGCAATGCTGGTACCACGCGTACATAATTACGCCTTAGAGATACCATGGGCATAAGGGGAGGGGCACAACAATGGCACACCTAGAATGCGGCTCAACCGCACTAGGGGGCTCCCTATTTCGCTGTTTTCCTTTTTTCACACACTTTCAGGACCCAACTATTCGGAAGGCCTGTTCGGCAATATGAGCGCCGAACCAACGATGCAATAGCCAGGGAGGAAGCAAGCCATGTCAAAGGTCAAGGTGGTCTCTATAACGAGTTTAATACCTGTTTCTCTTACAATCCTGCAGCTTGCCCCTAAAGGGGAATATGTCAAATACTCCCATCTCTTGCTTACCGCACTTTTTGTATCGTTCTGCTTTCGCAGCAGCCCTTTTTTAATAAACAATACATAGCTCTTACCTATTATGGTACTTATCTATTTTTATATACAAACATGTTCAGTCATGACACTATGCAACCGTACACTTTGGCACGGATAATACACCAGGGGCTTACAACACCCCATAATGTGGTGTGAGAAGACCGAACACTCTAACAAGTGCGGCACCCCGAACTTATAGCACTATATGCATCGGCTCCGAATCATTTCTTTGGTCAATAGTTGGGTTTGCCCGGCTCCCATGTTTTGGTACCTTATGTTCCGCATTGTTGGCTAAGGTAGCGCTAGGAGAACTACTGCGATTGTGCCCCAGTTGAGCTAGATTAACACCTCAGTAGAGAAAGCTAAAACTGACTGTCATGATAGTGCGAGAGACCGGTCGCTATTCGCGAGGTTTTTTCGAGTCCTTAAAGACTTATGCCGCTTCAAGCGAGGAACCGGACTTATCCGGCCTAGGCGTGGATAGCGCCCCGAACTCGGTCTTCCGAATACTAGGGGCTTCGCCGAAATTTAAAATTATAGAATTCTATGGCTAAGTGAGAGTGATAAAGCATTATAAGTCCGACGGCCTGGTTCGATGTGCTGAACGCCTCCCTAGATGGACCCAAGAATGGGAACAAGAGCGCTCAGGTTTATCCCGAACACCCCAGCACTCGTGGCATGGGGGTCGAAGCCGACGACTTGCATCTCTCAGATTTGATAAACGGCCGCATAGAAGGTAATATTTTAAATTAACAAGCGTTGCTTAACGCATCTGAACAAAGCTTCAGCGTACAGGATAACAAATGCGAGTTTATTCAAAAATTACATCTTTGGAGCACTCATCCGCTATGCGGCGGGCACCCTTCAGAACGCCATTATAATACATCTCGGGCGTACGATACTCCTTGCCCGGCAGTGGCGCGTCCGTCAACAGCTTCTCTGCATCTAGCTTGCCCCAGTGCACCTTAGCACGGGCAAGGGCCCGACGGGCACCTTCAATACAAGCGGAGCGCTTGACGACCTCAATCCACAGACACGCGTCTACTAGCCGCCGCACCAGAACGAAGTAGCTCCCAGGCATGGCTTCTCTCGGCCACAGCTGAGCTATGAGGCCCTTCATGGCCTGTTCGGCCACCTTGTGGAGCTCAACCAGCTACTTCAGTTGGTCGCTCAGGGGCATCGGATGTCCGGCCTCAGCATACTGAGACCAAAACACTTTTTCCGTCGAGCTCCCCTCTTTGGCTTGGTAGTATGCGGCGGCATCAGACACACTACGGGGCAGATCGGCGAACGCTCCTGGAGAGCTCCGGATTCGGGTAAGTAGCAGATAACTAACTTTTATATTTTTGCTTTGCATAAAGAATGCCTTACCCGCCGCTATCTTCTTCATCGCCTCGATCTCCTGAAGGGTCTTCTGTGCTTCGGCCTTAGCGGTCTTGGCACTCTCAAGAGCCAAGGCAGGCTCGGACTCTCGAGTCTTCGAGTCACGCTCCAAACTCTCGTGTTTTTCCACGAGAGCCTGGAGCTCTTGCCGCACCTTCGTCACCCACGCCTCCTGCTTCTCTCGCTCGGTGCGCTCCAAGGCCGCACTCTTTTCGGCCCTCGAAACCGCCTCTTTCAGGGTCGCCACCTCGGTCGCGGCTCCTGCAACATTAACGTTGGTCCTGTTATTATTATGCAACCAAGTATTTCTATATACATTTTCAGGAGGTGCTACATACCCTCTTTATCCTCGAGCTGCTTCTTGGCACGGCCGAGCTCGTCCTCGGACCGCTCGAGGCTTTCCTTCAAGGCATTGACCTTCGCAGTCAGTGCGGCAGAGGTCAGCAGCGCAGCCTGCATTCCCATATTGACATATTTCTATTAGACTACTGCGTATATCTTTTAAGATCCTCAGTTCGGCTTTTCTTTCCGAACACCGAACTAAGCATCAGGGGCTACTGTCTATGCAGTAACATTTTTTATATATGTTTTTGAACACATACCTCAAAGCCCGTTAACAGGCTTGTGCAGGCTTCCGTTAGTCCGCTCTTGGTGGACTGAACCTTTTGAATCACCGCACTCATAACAGTGCGGTGTTCCTCGTCGATGGAGGCGCCGTTAAGCGCCTCCAGCAAATTGTCCAGCGCCTCCGGATGGACGGAGGTCACCGGCGTCGTAGGCTTTCCCTTTTTATGAAGGCGTTGCCTGTTGGACTCCGGAACCATTGATGGTTCTGGAGCAGTATCCGGCCCCGGGCTGGACTTGGATCCCTCCGGGGCTTTGTCCCCTTTGGGCCTAGAGTCCGGGAGGTCGCCTTGCGGCGCCTCCAGAACCACCTCGTCCTGGTCTAGTCCCCTCTGGGACTCCACCTCGGCGTTGTCCGTAGGGAGAGGGGAGGAGGCCGTCGAAAGTGAAGCACTATTCACATCCGATGAGCCCAAGGAGCCACTCGTTGAATCATCAAGCTGAGCTCTGGGCGGGCTGCATCATTAAAATTCGGCATGAGAAGCTATCAAATACCATAGGAGCGCCATAAGTAGTTCGGGTAGCCGGACACTTACGATTTTGCCAGGGGCTTGACCCTGGACGGCCATTCCCCCTCGCCGTCTTCGGCGTCGGGGGCATAGTCCGGCAGAAGGGTCTTCCCCTTCTTGGACCCTCCGGCCTCCCTAGTTGGGGAGGCCTTCCTTTTCTTCCCTTCCCCCATTGGGGAAGAAGCTTGTCTCTTCTCCTCCTCGTCTACGCGGGAGGAGTCCGCCTCGGAGTCATCGGACGATGAATCCGATAACACCTGGCGCCGGGAACTCTTTCGAGTTCCCACGGCCTTCTTCTTGGCCTTCTTATCTGGCACCACGTGAGGTGCCGGAACCAGCAGCCCCGTTAAGCGAGCGTCCGCTGGGTCTTCTGGCAAAGGAGCCGGACAGTTAGTCTGCCCGGCCTTCTTCAGCCAGTCCTGTCAAAGGAGGGGGAGTTTAGATCCCACATAGAGTCAAACTATGAAGAGCACGTGTCCCATAAAGGATAACATGGCTTACCTCGTCAGCTGGACGCTACGAGCTGAATCCGCGATCTTCAGTAGCGGATGCGGGGGCCTCGGCGCTCTTGAGCAGCACCTTCCAAGCCTCTTCGTACGTAGTGTCGAAGAGCCTGTTCAAGGTCTGGTGCTGCGCCGGATCGAACTCCCACAAATTGAAAGCCCGTTGTTGGCACGGGAGAATCCGGCGGATGAGCATGACCTGGACTACGTTGACAAGCTTGAGTTTCTTGTTCACTAGCTTTTGACGCAGGCTTGGAGTCCGGTCGGCTCTTCCGAATCGCCCCATGTCAGGCCCTTCTCTTTCCAGGAGGTGAGCCGTGTGGGGATGCCAGATCTGAATTCGGGGGCCGCTGACCATTCAGGGTCACGCGGCTCGATGATATAGAACCACCCCGATTGCCACCCTTTGATGGTTTCCATGAAGGCGCCTTCGAGCCATGTGACATTGGGCATCTTCCCCACCATGGCGCCTCCGCACTCCGCTTGGCTGCCCTTCACAACCTTCGGCTTGACATTAAAGGTCTTGAGCCACAAGCCGAAGTGGGGCTGGAGGCAGAGGAAGGCCTCGCACACGACGATAAACGTCGAGATGTTGAGGATGAAATTCGGGGCCAGGTCATGGAAATCTAGGCCATAATAGAACATGAGCCCCCAGATGAAGGGGTGGATTGGGAAGCCCAGTCCGCGGAGGAAATGGGGAAGGAATACCACCCTCTCATGGGGCCCGGGGTGGGGATGAGCTGCCCCTCGTTGGGGAGTCGGTGCGCGATATCGCTGGACAAATATCCGGCGTTGCGCAGCTTCTTGATGTGCCCCTCCGTAATGGAGGAGGCCATCCACTTTCCTCCCGCTCCAGACATGGTTCGAGAAGGTTGAGGTGAGATGTGCGGACCTGGGCGCTGGAGCTCGAGTGCGCGGAGATGGATAAGCAAAGGAGGAAGAAGGCGTAGGTAAAAAGGTGGATCCTTATCCCCTTATATATGGGCGGACAGAACCATACGTCCCCACCGGCCTGGTAAAACTCGCTTATCTCCCAAGCGCCGCGGTTAATGGCGCGGTTGGGTTACCCACACCCGTATTGATGAGAATCTCGGAATAAGGGGACACGATCTCTGCTTTGACAAGACGTGCCAGGGAAATCGCCTCGCTAAACACGCTGAGGTGGAATAATAAAATGAATAAAGAGCCTGGTTGTGGCATGATGTCACGCCACGGAATACGTCAGCAGATCCGATTGATGCAAATATTATTCTCTCTATGAAGGAATGTGGAAATTATTTTGCAGAGCCGGACACTACCCTGGTGTTCAACATCTTCTATGGAATATTCGGAGGAGGAACCCGCCTTGCAATGTCGAAGACAACTTGCGCGCCGGACTCGTCGTCATTGAAGCCTGGTTCAGGGGCTACTGAGGGAGTCCTGGATTAGGGGGTGTCTGGCTGGCCAGACTATGACCTTCGGTCGGACTCCCGGACTATGAAGATACAAGATTGAAGACTCTGTCCCGTGTCCGAATGGGACTTTCCTTGGTGTGGAAGGCAAGCTTGGCGATACGATATGAAGATCTCCTCCCATTGTAACCGACTCTGTGTAACCCTAGCCCTCCCCGGTGTCTATATAAACCGGAGAGTTTTAGTCCGCGGGACGAACAACAATCATACCATAGGCTAGATTCTAGGGTTTAGCCACTCCGATCTCGTGGTAGATCTACTCTTGTACTACCCATATCATCAATATTAATCAAGCAGGAGTAGGGTTTTACCTCAATCGAGAGGGCCCGAACCTGGGTAAAAACATCGTATCCCTTGTCTCCTGTTACCATCCGCCTAGACGCACAGTTCGGGACCCCCTACCCGAGATCCGCTGGTTTTGACACCGACAACCCTCCTAATAAAGGATTAGCAATGCTTGGCCCTCCTAGCTCATTTATTTTTCATGGCTCCGCCACTGCGCGCAACAGCGCACGTTCTCGCCCCCTCGCTCTAAATATCGATCTCGCACTTGTGCACTCCTTCATAGTCTCCCTCCACTCGGCCCCTCGCACCATCTTCTACCCCCGCACCGGATTTTGCCACATGGAAAATCTAGCAGACTCCATGGTTGAACTTAAGCATAATGCAAAAACCTCAAAATAACAGGGGTTCTCCTTTGTTCTAGAATCTTCCGTATCATAACTACCCAAACTTTTTTCTAGTTGAATTGCCATTATTTGTTTTTTACTTTATGCTTTACAACACACAATTCCATGAATCATAAAATAGATTAAGGGCTTCTTTGATTCAAAGCACTCTCAAAGGAATTTTGGAGGATTCTAATCCTTAGGAATTTTTCCTATCTTGATTGTTTGATTCATAGGATTGTAAACCATAGGAATTTTTCCATATGATTCATTTGCACTAGATTTCATAGGAAACATCCCATCCACTCAAACCTCTTTGAAAGAATTCTGCGTTTTTTCTATGCACAATCAAACACTCGTACAATCCTGTAGGATTCAAGACGACATTCCACTATAATCCCATGTTTTTCCTATTCCCATGTTTTGGAAATCCTACGAACCCAAGAGGCCCAAGCTTTTTTATAAAAACTAACTGATTTTGAATGAGATGAACTATAAGAATTAAACGAAGATCTACATCAAGCATATACGACTCAGAACTTACATGCTATAGTGTCGTATTTATTCATAATTTGGTTGCAAAATCTGATGCGTGCAATGCACGTGTACCTTACTAGTACTTCGACCATGTGCAAAACACGTAAATTAGAATTCCAATGGCACGCTACACAGTGTCTCTCTTACAGTTCATGAAGTCACGTGGCACATGTGGAGGCATTGTTGCGACCTCCTTGTGTGGATTGATCACAATGACGTACTGGTTCCAGAAGAATGTACTTGTCCTCCCTGAGCCATACTGTCGGTACATGCACGAAGCAAAGATGTGCACACATGCCACGCACGCACTCATTCCCTCGCATGCACACGCGGGTACACGGGCGGACGCAATTTTGTACCAAGATCCACACCATGTGATAATTTGACGCGTGTAAAGTCGTTCACTTCACTGATGGTCAATTAATACAACGCATGCAAATTGAGTGGATGTGAGGGCGGAAGAAAGACATTACTACTCCACTGCGCGCATGCAAGTAGTTAAATCATGGGTTGATAGTACTAGTACTTCCATTGGTCTCCTTTGTATTTTGTGCCAATTTTTGACAGTAATATAATATTTACGCATTTGAGCAGTGTAGTCTACTTGAAATTTATGTTCCACTAAACTCATCGGGAGCCGTTTTGGGCCTCGAAACCAAAACCATCAATTAATATTTACCTTGTTCCCGTCACATTCGAAAGCTTGCTCACACCTCCTAGTACGTACCAAACCTGAATGTGTTCCCAGTATGCAGGTATTAGTACTAGTGCTAGTACTTAGGTTATAAAAAGGGGAACTACCTAACCAAAAAATACTCTACCTTTCCTCCTCATAAGTGCTTCTTCGTCCGTCCTTGCCATGGCCAGTGAGTAGAGCTCTAGGTCGAGAACTACTCGTAACAAGGGAGCGGCAACCAAGGCTGTGGAAAAAAAAGAGAGGGCGCACCGCCACGCAGAGACCTTGAAAGATCTCTCACGGGCAGGCGTTGGCTCCTAGGAGCGCCCTAGCCACGGAGGCGAACATGCCGAGCCAGCGGCGCTGGAGTCGTTATCCCTCGAAGGCATGCCCGGTCAGCTCGATAAGCACCTCAATAAGCAGAAGGAGTTCATCCACGGCTTGGTGGAGCTGCTGAAGGAGAGCCTCGACGACATGCCCGCTGAGCTCAATAAGCAGGGGGAGTTGACCGCCGGCTTGGTGATGCTGCTGAAGAAGAGCATTGCCTCCGAGAAGAAGGCGATCGGCGAAATGCTGCAACTTCAGGAAGATAAGGCGAAGCTCTGCCACGAGCTCGACTTGTTGAAGGAGAAGAACGCCGACTGGAAGAAGCTGCATGAGAATAGTAGTTCCTTGATGAAGATGCTGCAGTCCCTCGTGATGGAACAGAAGGAGGAGTTGGCGAAGCTCCGCATCGAGCACCCGGCTGCTGTCAAGGTATGTAATGCGGTCGTGGAACATATGATGAAGGCTCACATCGAGAAATCCTGCGTCATGGACAGAATGAAGAAGATGGCGGAGGAGATGCGCAAGGAGATGGAGGTTGTGGAGGCGATGAAGAAGCAGTTACGATTCCGCGGCGAATTAGATTATTTGGGGTGATGATCTTCCTTCTTCTTTTGCTCCTGTGTTTCATCTTTTGCTTCAGGTGTTTCGCCGCACGTGTCATGTTCTCTACGAGGCATGAATAAAATAATGCTAACAATGAGATGACTAGCAAATGAGATCATTTTTTATCGCCATATGGCACTGGGCTGCCGTGCTTCATGCTCCTCCGTCGTAGTATTAGTCCAGTGGAAAACTTGAGTATACCGCACGGTTCTTTGCTCCTCCTCAGGTCGTTGGCACATTTATACGAGCAGTCAAATCACAAGGTTCCGCCTTTCAGCAGTAATGAGCCGTCAAATCACAAAGGCCCTCGCCTCTCGTGAAACCGACCAAGCTAGACTGCCCCGCCCTCTAGCCTTTTAAAAAATGTATACTTTTGTATAGTAGTAGTATCGATGGATTGTGCCATGGAGCAAAACTTGAAATTAAAAAAAAGGTGGGACATATAGAGAGCGCCCATCGCCAAATCAGGCATATAGTACTATTAAAAAAGCTAGTCACAATAATGGTGTCTAGCACAACCCACCCCTCAAATAAAACTAAGCACCCTGGAATTCTTTGACAAAACTAAGCACCCTGAAATTCTTTGACAACTAGACTGTTGGCTATATGATGTTGGCCATATATATTGTACGTATATAATTTGAATAAACGAGTGGTAGTACTATACCAACTAAAAGATGAAATGTAAGAAATACTAGTATGTACATACTGAAGAGTTAAAGTAACGAGAAGAAACATAACATATATAGTTCTGCTGGGGGCTCAGCACAACACACCCTTCAAATTAAACTAAGCACACCTGAAATTAAACTATGCAACTAATCTGGTAGACACTGCATTAGAACCACCATGAGCAACGATAGTGCCACCTTACTCAGAGTCCTCGTCCATGTCCTCGACTTCGTCCTTGTCCCTCTTCCTCTTGGCCGATACTTCTTTGCTTGAACCACACACTTGGCTCTTGCTCTTCATCCAACCCTTGTAGGTATCGAAACAAAGGTAGCCATCCATTGTAGCATAGTGGATGTGGTCTATATGACTATATCTAGTACATTCCACTGCCATGCATGACGATGAAACGTGTAATGAGGTTTCTCCAGTTTACCGTACGAAGGATGAACCATGGCTCCTGCCAGGGTCACCATTGAAGGCTGACCACTAGAGGGCAACAACCGATTGTTCTGGAGGTCGAAGGGGTTGCCTACAACGAGGTCTATCCGACCCAGGACTCTTTTGTCGTTCATAAAGTCTACAGTAATGAATTTGACTAGGTCGCTCTTGAGGAAGTTCTTAAAACCCTGGCATTCAACGTCGGCATGGCATATGTGGTAGACCAAGCATAAGTCATGCATGCGAACTTAGATCACGGCGAGCTTCTTCCTCTCTTCCTCCTTTAGATCCTACTCTTGTCCCAGGACTATGGTGTACTCAACATCTAGCCCAGCAACCCACTCATCATTTGAGTTTTCCAACATGCGTCTGAAGCGAGCAAGGCATCCTTTCACTGTCACGGAAGAACGGGTGTAGATGACGTCGAACACATCGCCGGTGATGGTTCTAACCTTGTACTCACTGCCAATCATGGAGATTTGGGACGCCATGGATTTGGGAGGAGGGTTAGGATTAGTGGAACTGCTGTAATGTGAAAGGACGGGACGACTAGGAGCGAACCGCCGTAATATTAAAGGACGTGCAGGGACGAGTAGGAGCGGACTGCCAGCATGCGAACGACAGGGTAGTGGCTTTCCATTTTCCCATGATACGGGCTTTCGAGAGCCCTTGGATCTAAGATCGAACGGTTGCATGGAGTGATTCTAGACCTATGAGTGAATATCCTATCCTAGAGGATTATTCTGCAAATTTTCAGCAACTTAGCATGCGACCGTTCAATCTTAGATCCAAGGCTGCCAGCAGCCTGTATCATGGTCGCGCCTACCACGACCGTCGCGTCGCTCCCGCGGCCATGCCCTTGGATATTTAACACGGTGCGTTAGGCTATCTGATGTTGGCATGTCAAAGATAGTCATCACTTAGTCACTCATACTACAACAAGGTTAGCTATAAGGTTGGCTATAAGTGTATTTTTTACTTATCTCTATCTCTTTCTTCGTAGTATTTATTGCATTTGCCACTAGTCTCTCTCTTCTTAATTAACTTGCCACATCAGACTTTATGCCTAAGTGGCAAGCTTAGCACCTGTAGCAGCAAGTAAGTACAATAGTGGGCTATAAGCCCGCTTTACATGGCATTTTTGCATATGTGGAGGAAAGAGGCAAGGAAAAAGTGGAGAAGTGGGCTCTCATGCAAGAGCCAGCCTCTACATGGTGGAGCATTGGGAGAGGCACCTATATGGAGGTGGTCAGGAATCGGGAGACTCACGCCGGTCGTAGCGCCACAGTTAAAATGATAATCGCAAGTCAAATCACAGGGTCCCACCTGTCCAGCAGTAACTCGCTGTCAAATCACACATCCCTTCATTTGCAGCAGCCTACTCCCTCATCTTCTCGCATCTCTGTCAAACCGACTAGGTAGAACTGCCCCGCCTACCACGTAGGAAAAGCCCCGCCCTCGACTTTTAAATACTATATGTTTAGAAACTACATCCGCTTAAGAATCCAATGATATACTTTTTGTGACATAGTAACTCATATTTAGTTAGTCAAATGGATGACCTAGAACTACGTGCACACCCTATAAACCGAGACGCCTAAAAAATGAGATAGAGAGGGTAGTTCAGTACGTATCTTTTTAGATCAATATATTTGGGATTCACCAAGGTGCAAAACCAAGTGGTAGGTTGCTCCTGTCGTGTTGGCGTAGCAACTCAAGCAGGGTCAGTCCATACATGAAATGGCGACACACTTAACAGGACCCCTTTGGCCGACATATGGCTCATCCACTGTCTTGTTCCACGTGCGATGCACCAAATTACAGTTTAGAGTAGCGGTTGGAATTGGAGGCACCCCGGTCGTAGCGCCTCAGTAGTAGAAAATGAGCGATGAGGGGTCAAATCACAAAGCCCCACCTTTCCCGCATTAAGCTAGACGGACAAAGCAACCATCATTTCACTCTATGGCGCAAGAGCATAAAGAAAAGAGAAAACAATGGTGCGTGCGACAGCTACCTAGGGCACCCTAGGGTAAGGGTCTCCACTACAGATCATTTTTTGAAAGCGCCTCCACTACAAATCGGCTTCTCCCTCGTCCTCTTGAAGAAAACCGATGATGAGTGTGGCGGTAGGGTTTGTAGGAGTAATACGGCATGCGGGGCCACGTTGTAGTAAAGTGGAGAGGGGTTGAGTTTGAGTCGACGCCTTAAATATGTGTGGGCCACTTGGTTTTACGGGAACGAGGCAACATTTTGGGTTCAGGGAATAGTGGAGATATAGTACGTACAAAAAATTGTGGACATAGGTTCGACCGAAAGGCAATGATGCATGGGCCCTGCATTTTGATATACACGGGGCCGCGTGAAATTTGAAACTAGTAATTTACACATGCATTGAACGCATGAGATTTCGAAACCAAATTATGGAGCCAGCGTGTGGGGCCCTTTTTGGATACTCTAACTTAGTTAGTGGTTAGAGTTAGATACTAACCCTGAACTAACTCTAAATGAAAAGGTGTTTGGATGGCAGGGTTAGATTGACAATAAATGCTCTTTCTCAATCAATTGGCCAAGAGCTGCGTTGTCCGGGGCAGACACGGACGCACCCGGCAAGGAGCCGCGCTGGCCTCTCGCGCATCCCGCCGGTGAATCTGCCACCCCTGCGCAAGGAGCCACGCTGGGATGGGCCATGCGACAAGCCCGCGACTGCTTATGGGCAGGCGGACGATCGCGGGAGACGATGGGGTTGGAACGAGGGGATAGGGCGAGGCTGCTGCGGGAAGAGCAAGAGAAAAATCTGTTTTTAGTGGTTCCGAGAAAAACTAACCCAAATAAGCACCTCTTGGATGGATTAGTTTTTTTGGGCGGATTAGATGCATCTAACCCAAACTAACCCTCCTTGTTTGGATATTTTCGGGTTAGTTGAGTCCAAACTAACCCAGACTAACTCTAACCTATGTATCCAAACAGGGCCAGTATACTAATTTTGTATCCATGGATTGCGCCATGGAGCAAAGCCTCAAGAAAACGGCGATACACATGTACGGAGTATACAACACGCCCGTCGCGTTCGCGTCGCACCCCAGATGGTATGTCGGTCTGGCACGCTGCTCTCCGAATGGAACGCGCGTTATATTGCGTTTGCACACACATGTGGGACCGCAATTGAGAACCGACCATAGGCACACTCCCTGGCCACTACAAGAAACCTGTTAATACATGACGATTCTAATCCGGTCACAGGCAAGGCAAAATCCATCATGGGTGCCCATCCTTGACGGATTTGAATTCCGTCATGTATATCGCATCATAATTTGACATGGTGCTATCCATGACGGTCCTTGACCGTCAAGAATCTACTGCAGGCCCGCCTAGGGCCCAAAGCTTTGTGACGGAGCAAGCCGTCATGGACCGATGCCACGTGGACTTTTCAATTAACCAACTGGAATGACGTGGCAGCCTACATGGACTCATGGATATCCTACATGGGGTAGCCCATTAGTTCGTCCCATTAGCCTATTTCATTCAGCCCATTTTTCACAAACTATATTTTTAACCAGAATGCATTACACACATCGTAATGCCAATTTTGGCAAGACGGGTATTTCAAAACAGTCTCACATGCACATATGAATCAAAATGCAGTAATTCACAAGTATCTACAACATAGCAGCTTACAAAATGCTCCATGAAATGATAGTTTACAACATAGATTGACAAAATACATCACTTGGGAAAGTTAGAAAACAGTACAATCCAGTTCACACAAACAGATCATTTAAACTATTGAAGTTGCTATTCAAGTTCTTGTTGTCGGCCCTCTTGATGGAAATTGTCAGTGCAAATTGTGATGGGCAGCACCAAGTAGCCCAGCACCAAGTAGCCCAGTACGCAATCATACCTAGCATGTTTACAACACCATTAGATATTTGTAGATGTGAATAGATTGTAAAAATAAGAGAATTGAAACAAATATAAAAAATGAATAACTCATGTTGTCCAAAATTCTTAAATCTTGCACTGCTACAAGTGAGAATAACATAGTATCTACTACATACATGTTTCATGTAGATCCCTATTAATTAAAACCACCAACTTATGGGTTAAAAAATGAAATGTCAAGTACTTGTGCATATCATCCGAATAAGAAAAACAAAAACACTGGTCAAAGGGGGACAGTACATATTGAAGAAGGGATAGTTATGCGTTGAGAAAACAAACAAATACATACTTCTACAGGTGTGTCCAGTAGTATATTATTTTTCCATCCTTGTACATGGTCATGAATCGACTTGTCAATATTTGGCAGAACAGCACCTTTGGGTACCACCAATTTCCAAAAAAATAGGTTACCCAACCCTAGAACCTACCCTATTATATAGAGCATTAAGAAATTGGATATACCCTAAAGAACAATATCCACATATTGTTGACACTTGACAGTTGAAACTTAGACCAAAACAGATATATAGTGAAAATAAAACCAAAAGGCTATGAAGGAGACAGTAATAGACCTATCTAAGAATGTGGACATTTTTCCCAAGGATACATTTCTCTTGCAACCATAAGAGATCATCAACATACAGCTGAAGAATTACTATTTGACAAGAATTAGCATTTGACAGGAACAATAATAAATAAATTAATAAGTGGTGATGCAAAATTACCACCAGTAGTTTGTGAGGTAACATGATGGCAGTGCAGCCTGAAGGATCGACATCATAAGCTTCGCTTACATGTAGCTAGGGCCACATCAATCTCAGCACCAACATCCGAAGATCTGCAGTCCCATCAAAATGTCCAACCTTAAGATCCAATCTAGGTGTTGAGAAAATTGCATACAAAATCTGGGTGTCCATGAGATAGACCTGGGCAAAGCATCCGACAAACTTAGCACACTATTAAAACAACTTTTGACAGAGAATTGAGACATACAAGAATTTCATTGGAGCCCAAAGTGCAATGACAACACCAATATCATTATTTGCTGCAAACCAAGATCAAATAAGAACACCAAACTTTTCAAACCTGCAGATTGTTACACTATTTCATTATCTATGTGTGCCTCTAAATCTCTAAAGCTATAGATTGTTACACTATTTCATTATCTATGTGTGCATCTAAATCTCTAAAGCTATAGATTGTTACACTATTTCATTATTCCATTTTAGAGCCTCAATCATGTAGAATGGAACAGCTTATTCAGTGGTAAATCTTGTGCCCCTCCCTCTAGCTCAGGGAGTAGCTTATTCAGTGGTAAAACTGTGTGCCTCTCCCAGTGCCTCTCAACTTTTGTAGATGGAAGAAAGTTACTTCTAAATCTTGTCATGGTATGTTCAATCATAGAAGTTACACAACACCATATACCAACATATATTGTGAAAACGTGCCTTGACAGTTGACTGTCACATGCACACACCAAGAAACATCCAATATTAATTCAGATAGGAACATGTACGAACATATGCAGGATTTTCTTATCAAGAATACCGATGAGTCCTTAAGCTAGGCATGGTCAGAACTAAGTACTAACTCCGTCTCAAAATATAAGACATTTTTGTACGCTAGTTTAGCCTATAAAAACGACTTATATTTCAAGATGGAGGTAGTATGACTCAACTAGCATTGATATTTGATCCTAACAGCAACAAAGATGAGTACATCCACTGGCACAGCTTCGTGAGGGCAAAACAAGGTCATGGCCCGCCCAGCTCCAGAGACAAATAAAACTCTTTTGTACATGTAACAGCTTAATCCAATAGCATGTCTCCCTCGCATCCAGCTATGAGCTCTCTGCCTCGATTCAGCACTGAGCAAGCCATTCAAAGATGGAGAGGTCCAATAGCCAGGAAGTCGGGCGCCGCATGTAGCAACCCCTACGGTGACCCATCCCTATGCCATGGCGGCTGACAGCGGCTAGCCACCGATGAACTACCCAGGCGACAAGCACAAGGCCATAGAACCAGCAGGCAGCTAGAGCACAAGAAATTTCGTTTATTTGTCCAAATTTTACTTGACAACATCATCCTGTTACCAGTTTCCCTATACAGCCAACCTGAAATTTCACTAACTCATGCCTACTTAACTGTATGGTTTAGAAAAAAAATTGGCCCGCCCAACTTATTTGTTGTAGCTCCGCCACTGAGTACATCTAACTTAGACAAGTTCTGCACATCATTAATTATTAGTTTGCAACTACGCCAGGGAGTAAAGACAATATAAAAATATAGAGATATACCAGACTAATAACAATAGAAAGGAGAACACTAATATGCTTTATTCATTACTGGCATGGCCTAATTAGGAACTAAACGCGAACCACCACACAGCTTGTCTAACTAGTAGTTATTTAACACAAATTCTACACTGCTAATGCTCACATGGTGAGAGAAGAAAAAGGAAATAACTAGCAGTGCTAGTCTGTCGTTGGCTGTAACTTGGTTGTAGCTTGCAAGTATCCGGAAACGAAGTGGACACGTTTTCTACATCAGGTTCAGTCCAAGAAAATTGGTGAGCCCCTGGGGAACTATGCTAGAGAAGAGCAGCAGGTACTTGGAAAGAAAAAAAACAGAGCAAGAGAGTCAACCTTATTGTTCTGTGGGGAATCATGATGGTCGGCTCGGATGACCTCGCCATTCCAGCTCGTCGGGTTTGAGCGTGGGGCCTCGGTCGTCGCCGTCCCTGGAATTGGAGAGGCAGAGAGCTCCTACTGATCTGAATCGAAGCAAGAAATTTTGATTGGGGATGGGAGAGAAAGTAATAAACGAGAGGAGACGAGGGAGGAATAGGGACGAACCTTGTGTGGGGCGTGGTCACCGTTGACGAGGTCGCGCTCGGGCCTCCAGCAGGTCACGGTCCTCGTCCGGCACTTGCTGCCCTGAATCTCCGGATGGAGAATCAGGTGCGGGCTCTGGGAGACGGAGGAGGAAGGCCCCTGTTGCAGATCCATGGCCAACGTGAGTGGCAGAAGCATGCGGCAACGGTGTGGGATGGCCGCCACTTCCATCGGGCCACTGCAGCCGCCGTCACCATGGATCTCGGGCTGTCCTCATCGCTTGGAGGCGGGGAGTTGGAGGCGGAGGACAGGGCCGAGGAGAGGCAAGGCGTGGCGGCGGCAGATGGAGATTGAGATTGGGCAGGAGGGTCTTAGGGTTAGTTTTTATACGGGGAAAGATTTAGGGCTTTAGCCGGGCTTCAGGGAGGGCTTCAGTATGCTTGCAGGGCTGCCGCCGGGCTCTACTAGGATATTCATGACGATTTTCAATACTGTCATCGGAAATCTGTCATGGATTAGCAGGTTTTTTGTAGTGGGCTCCGCAAGTCGGGTGGAGAGAGACGAGCGATAGTACTAGAGAAGTGTTGTACTACGTTGGTGCCTGGATGATCCCTGCAAGACACAGAAGATCAATTCGTCCATGCATGTGACCAGACTCCAACAGACACGCCTGGATTGGCTCGTCTACATATCGTGCAGGCTGTGTTGTACAGGGCTATAGTTCTGGTGAGAAATCTAAAAAAAGGTTTCTTGTCATCTCGCAAAATTAGGTGTCATGTGCTTCGGATCAATACGAGGGTTAAACAGCGACAACTGAGTTGGGCTAGTCATTGGGGCACATGCATGAAGACTACTCGGCTGCCATCTAGGTCAAGCGAGCTATGTTAATTAGGATATCTATCGACAGACCCCTTTTCTATGAGTTTATCTTTAATTTGAGCTTTGATCCTTGTCTAGTTTGTCCATCGGGATTCATGTTGTCTCCTTTGGGTAGTGAGGTTATGATTACTTGTCATGTGGCATTTTTTCGTGTTGTATGTTATAATACGGTGCTTCAGATCAAAATGACGACAACTGCGCCTCCGGGCCACATGCATGAAGACTTCTCGACAGTCATCGACGAGGTCAAGCTGGCTCCGATAGACAAAAGAAAACTAGTACTCCACTATATAGGCAGGAGCCTCCGCGCTTGCTTGCTAGTGTTGCTCTCTTCACACTGTCTCGTCCTCTCCAGATCTAAACACAACAGCATTGGCCACACTCTCTCTCTCTTCTCACCGTTGGTCACAGATCCAGCCGGATCCTCTCTGCCGGGGAAGGTGAGAAGGTGCAACGTTCACGCGGTCGTCCTAGGCGACGGCTCTTACCCACTGCCGGCGCGTCCCGATCAGCATGCCTTGCCATTCTCTCCCAAGCACCACTGGCGAGGGAGGGCCTCCGACCCCTTCTTCCTCCCTGCTGTAGTGTGGGCAGATCCGGCCTCCCGCCGCCCACCTAGTGACATCCCGGCGACCCTCAGGTATAACTTCCTTCGAAACCGGCCTTTCTCTACTTCCCGAGCTCCTGACATTGCTGCATTTGTATCTTTACTATTTCTCAGCCCCCCTCGTAGATAGGATTGATCGATTGTTCGAAAACCACCTAAATTTTTACGGTTAAGAGGTAAAACTAGTTCATGCACTCGAATCTGGTACTACTTGGTTCAAACAAGGAAGAAAGGGGGTGTGGGGTGGGGGAAGATTTGTTACCTGAATCTAGGACTTGGTCGAAAGAGGAAATAATGGGGGCGAAAAGTAGCAGAGACTGGCTACCCAACTAGTCTCTGGGTCTAATAGGGAGATAAAGGGAAACGCAGTACAAACTCAATACAAACCCGATCTATTGGTTGAAAAAGGAAAGAAAGTGGGGACCGAGGGACTAGTCAACACAGTAAGTCCAGCACTAGATTTGCTAGCCTCACACAGTATAATGTGGCTATACCGAACAAAAATGGGACCAACCCAGATATCCTGTTCTGATGTTTGTTGCCCCGAGCCACTCTTATGTAATGCCACTGGTAAAATGTAGCAGTCGCACTGTTAAAAGTAAGGACACATTAAACCAATGTTGTTTTCAATGTAATGCCTCTAGTAATATGAATCAATGGCACTTTTTTACATGTCCTGCTAAATTTCTCATTAAGATAAGTTGCTTCTTTTCGTTAGAAATAGAACTGTCCTAGTCCGTCTACTCTCCCATGCCCAAATACCGACTCTGTAGCAACTATTAATGTAATGTTGCTGGTAAAATGAAGCAATGGCACCATTAAAGTAATGTTGTATTTAACGGTTGTCATAGTCAATCCTAATGCCCACACTAATATCTAGCAATGTTGCTGCTTTAGAAATTGCTACTGTCCTTGTAGGATTGCAATTCAGATAAGGAACATGCTTCTTTTCATTTGATCAATGTTTCATCACTTGTTAGTCACCCTCCTTTCCCCCTTTTTGTGCAAACAGAGATATACATTTCATGCTCGATCTTAGTTGAACTGCACAAATGATATCCAAATTATAGTTGAACATTCTAGGAGCTTCACAACCAACCTTGATGTTGCTCAATTTTTTTGCAACTAATGAAGAAGAAGCTTTGTGGGTTTCGTTTTTTGATGGAAATGGAACCGGGGCTGGAGCCCTTTTCTTAAAAAAATGAAGAAGAAGCTGCTAGCTCACGGGACATTGCTTCATTTTAGGTGAACTGCACCAAAAGGTCCCATGAATTGAATCATCCATGTTGATGACTGAAATAGCCAGCTTCAACATCACATTCTAAGCACCCCCGGCCTCTATCCTTGCAACTCACGGTACACCTCGTTTGCCACCTACTCGACCCCAATGTCACTGATAAAATGAAATAATAATGTAGTTAAAATAGAGAGAGTGTCCTCTCTATCATTTCATTTGGAATGTAGATAAAGAAAGTGCTTCTCTTTGTTAATGTTTGTTTCATCAACTAGTCCCATTGTTAATGTTTAAGCATTTCTGCAAACCGGGGTGCTTAATTTTAGTTGATCTACACAAAAATAGAGATTTAAATGTCTCAAGGCGCCTCCTTGTACTACCGCTATACGCTGATGTTCATCACTGGCAAAAGGTGTATCTGGGAGACTTGGGACGATTTCCAGTATGAGGCGTACCATATGAGGCGTCGCAGGGCCCATCTCGCCCTCGCAGCATGGCATACTATGATACAATCGCAATATTTTCTTCTATTTATTTTGTGTGTTTCATCAACTAGTGACACAATAATGTAATCACGCTTTTTCATTATCTATGCAAACAGGGTTATTCTGCTGCATTTTGGTGGAACTACACAAATATATGTATGGAACCGACATATATGTAGAGTGCGAGGTGTGCCAAGTAAAAATTACCGACACCAACAATGCTCCATGCACGCATTGGCATCCACCACCACTAGTGGGATGTGTGGCGCTCTCTGTGGATGGATCTTTCTCGACAGCAATCCTCTTGTTGGAAATATGCCCTAGAGGCAATAATAAATTAGTTATTATTATTATATTTCCTTGTTCATGATAATCGTTTATTATCCATGCTATAATTGTATTGATAGGAAACTCAGATACATGTGTGGGTACATAGACAACACCATGTCCCTAGTAAGCCTCTAGTTGACTAACTCGTTGATCAATAGATGGTTACAGTTTCCTGACCATGGACATTGGATGTCGTTGATAATGGGATCACATCATTAGGAGAATGATGTGATGGACAAGACCCAATCCTAAGCCTAGCACAAAGATCGTGTAGTTCGTATGCTAGAGCTTTTCTAATGTCAAGCATCATTTCCTTAGACCATGAGATTGTGCAACTCCCGGATACCGTAGGAATGCTTTGGGTGTACCAAACGTCACAACATAACTGGGTGGCTATAAAGGTGCACTACGGGTATCTCCGAAAGTGTCTGTTGGGTTGGCACAAATCGAGACTGGGATTTGTCACTCCGTGTAACGGAGAGGTATCTCTGGGCCCACTCGGTAGGACATCATCATAATGTGCACAATGTGACCAAGGGGTTGATCATGGGATAATGTGTTACAGAACGAGTAAAGAGACTTACCGGTAACGAGATTGAACGAGGTATCGGGATACTGACGATCAAATCTCGGGCAAGTACAATATCGCTAGACAAAGGGAATTGTATACGGGATTGATTGAGTCCTTGACATTGTGGTTCATCTGATGAGATCATCGTGGAACATGTGGGAGCCAACATGGGTATCTAGATCCCGCTGTTGGTTATTGACCGGAGAATGTCTCGGTCATGTCTGCATGGTTCTCGAACCCGTAGGGTCTACACACTTAAGGTTCGATGACGCTAGGGTTATAGGGAATAGATGTATGTGGTTACCGAATGTTGTTCGGAGTCCTGGATGAGATCTGGGACGTCACGAGCAGT
Source organism: Triticum aestivum (assembly GCF_018294505.1). Taxonomy (NCBI): domain Eukaryota; kingdom Viridiplantae; phylum Streptophyta; class Magnoliopsida; order Poales; family Poaceae; genus Triticum; species Triticum aestivum. The sequence continues at coordinate 661,895,490 of NC_057810.1, read as the reverse complement.
TCCGGAATGGTCCGTAGGTAAAGATTGATATATAGGAAGTATGGTTTTGGCCACCGGAAGTGTTCCGGGCATCACCGGTAGTGTACCGGGACCACCGGAGGGGTCCGGGGGTCCACCGGGAGGAGCCACGGGCCCCGGAGGCATACATGGGCCAAGTGTGAGAAGGGACCAGCCCCTAGTGGGCTGGGGCGCCTCCCCACCAAGGCCCATGCGCCTAGAGAGAAGAGGGGGCAAACCCTAGGGCAGATGGGCCCTAAAGGCCCATGCCTGGTGCGCCTCCCTCTCCCCCCCCCCCACTTGGTCGCCACCCCAGATGGGGATTGGGGCTGCCGCCACCCCTAGGGAAGGAACCCTAGGTGGGGGCGCAGCCCTCCCTCTACCCCTATATATAGTGGAGGCAAAGGGGCAGCCCAACACACGAAGTTCTTCTCCTGTTGGCGCAGCCCTACCTCTCTTTCTCCTCCTCTCCCGCGGTGCTTGGAGAAGCCCTGCAAGATTGCCACGCTCCTCCACCACCACCACGCCGTTGTGCTGCTGCTGTACGGAGTCTTCCCCAACCTCTCCCTCTCTCCTTGCTGGATCAAGGCATGGGAGACGTCATCGGGCTGTACGTGTGTTGAACGCGGAGGTGTCGTCCGTTCGGCACTAGGATCTCCGGTGATTTGGATCACGACAAGTACGACTCCTTCAACCCTGTTCTCTTGAACGCTTCCGCTTCGCGATCTACAAGAGTATGTAGATGCACTCCCCTCTCTCTCGTTGCTAGTCTCTCCATAGATAGATCTTGGTGACTCGTAGGAAATTTTGAATTTCTTCTACGTTCCCCAATAGTGGCATCATGAGCTAGGTCTATTGCATAGATTCTATGCACGAGTAGAACACAAAGTAGTTGTGGGCGTTGATTTTGTTCAATATGCTTACCGTTACTAGTCCAATCTTGATTCAGCGGCATTGTGGGATGAAGCGGCCCGGACCGACCTTACACGTACACTCACGTGAAACAGGTTCCACCTACTGACATGCACTTGTTGCATAAGGTGGCTAGAGAGTGCCAGTCTCTCCCACTTTAGTCGGATCGGATTCGGTGAAAAGGGTCCTTATGAAGGGTAAATAGCAATTGACATATCACGTTGTGGTTTTTGCGCAGGTAAGAAACATTCTTGCTAGAAACCCATAGCAGCCACGTAAAACATGCAAACAACAATTAGAGGACGTCTAACTTGTTTTTGCAGGGTATGCTATGTGATGTGATATGGCTAAAAAGGAATGTGATGAATGATATGTGATGTATGAGATTGATCATGTTCTTGTAATAGGAATCACGACTTGCATGTCGATGAGTATGACAACCGGCAGGAGCCATAGGAGTTGTCTTAATTTATTGTATGACCTGCGTGTCATTGAACAACGCCATGTGATTACTTTACTTTATTGCTAAACCGTTAGCCATAGTAGTAGAAGTAATAGTTGGCAAGACAACTTCATGGAGACACGATGATGGAGATCATGATGATGGAGATCATGGTGTCATGCCGGTGACGAGCCCCGAAGATGGAGATCAAAAGGAGCAATATGATATTGGCCATATCATGTCACTATTTGATTGCATGTGATGTTTATCATGTTTATACATCTTATTTGCTTAGAACGAAAGTAGTAAATAAGATGATCCCTCATTAAAATTTCAAGAAAGTGTTCCCCCTAATTGTGCACTGTTGCGAAAGTTCGTCGTTTCGAAGCACCACGTGATGATCGGGTGTGATAGATTCTAACGTTCACATACAACGGGTGGAAGCCAGATTTACACACGCGAAACACTTAGGTTGACTTGACGAGCCTAGCATGTACAGACATAGCCTCGGAACACAAGAGACCGAAAGGTCGAGCATGAGTCGTATAGTAGATACGATCAACATGAAGATGTTCACCGATGATGACTAGTCCGTCTCATGTGATGATCGGATACGGCCTAGTTGACTCGGATCATGTAATCACTTAGATGACTAGAGGGATGTCTATCTGAGTGGGAGTTCATAAGATGAACTTAATTATCCTGAACATAGTCAAAAAGGTTTTCACAAATTATGTCGTTGCATACGCTTTAGTTCTACTGTTTAGATATGTTCCTAGAGAAAATTTAGTTGAAAGTTGATAGTAGCAATTATGCGGACTGGGTCCGTAAACTGAGGATTGTCCTCGTTGCTTCGTAGAAGGCTTATGTCCTTAATGCACTGCTCGGTGTGCTGAACCTCGAACGCCGTCTGTGGATGTTGCGAACATTTGACATACACGTTTTGATAACTACGTGATAGTTCAATTAAACGGTTTAGAGTTGAGGCACCAAAGACGATTTCGAAACGTCGCGGAACATATGAGATGTTTCAAGGGCTGAAACTGGGATTTCAGGCTCGTGCCCACATCAAGAGGTATAAGACCTCCGACGATTTTCTTAGCCTGCAAACTAAGGGAGAAAAACTCAATCGTTGAGCATGTGCTCAGATTGTTTGAGTACAACAATCACTTGAATCGAGTGGGAGTTGATCTTCCAGATGAGATAGTGATGTTTCTCCAAAGTCATTGCCACCAAGCTACTAGAGCTTCATGATGAACTATAACATATCAGGGATAGATATGATGATCCTTGAAGTATTTGCGATGTTTGACACCACAAAAGTAGAAGTCTAGTAGGAGCATCAATTGTTGATGGTTAGTAAAACCACTAGTTTCAAGAAGGGCAAGGGCAAGAAGGGATACTTCATGAAACGGCAAAACAGTTGCTGCTCTAGTGAAAACCCAAGGTTGAGCCCAAACCCGAGACTAAGTGCTTCTGTAATGAGAGGAACAGACACTAAAGCAGAACCACCCTAGATACTTGGTAGATAAGAAGGCAGGCAAGGTCGACGGAAGTGTATTGTATATACATTATGTTAATGTGTATGTTACTAGTACTCCTAGTAGCACCAGGGTATTAGATACCGGTTCGGTTGCTAAGTGTTAGTAACTCGAAATAAAAGCTACAGAATAAACGGAGACTAGCTGAAGGTGAGCTGACGATATGTGTTGGAAGTGTTTCCAAGGTTGATGCGATCAAGCATCACACGCTCCCTCTACCATCGAGATTGGTGTTAAACCTAAATAATTGTTATTTGGTGTTTGCGTTGAGCATAGACATGATTGGATTATGTCTATCGCAATACGGTTATTTATTTAAGGAGAATAATGGTTAATCTATTTATTTGAATAATACCTTCAATGGTCTTGCACCTAAAGGAATGGTTTATTGAATCTCGATCGTAGTGATACACATTTTCATGCCAAAAGATATAAGATAGTAATGATAGTACCACTTACTTGTGGCACTGCCATGTAAGTCATATTGGTGTAAAACGCATGAAGAAGCTCCATGTTGATGGATCTTTGGACTCACTCGTTTTGAAAAGTTTGAGACATGCGAACTATGTCTATTGGTGTATACGCATGAAGAAACATCATGCAAATGGACCATTTGGACTCACTTGATTTTGAATCACTTAAGACATGCAAATCATACCACATGGGCAAGATGACTGAAAGCCTCGTTTTCAGTAAAATGGAACAAGAAAGCAACTTGTTGGAAGTAATACATTTTGATGTGTGCAGTCCAACGAGTGCTGAGGCATGCAGTGAATATCGTTATGTTCTTACTTCACAGATGATTTGAGTAGATGTTGAGTATATTTACTTGATGAAACACAAGTCTGAATTATTGAATGGTTCAAGTAATTTCAGAGTGAAGTTGAAGATCATCGTGACAAGAGGATAAAATGTCTACGATATGATCATAGACATGAGTATCTGAGTTACGAGCTTTGGCACGTAATTAAGACATTGTGGAAATTGTTTCACAATTAATACCGCCTGGAACACCATAGTGTGATGGTGTGTCCGAACATCATAGTTGCACCCTATTGGATATGGTGCATACCATGATGTCTCTTATCGAATTACCACTATCGTTCATGGGTTAGGCATTAGAGACAACCGCACTCACTTTAATAGGGCACCACGTAATTCCATTGAGACGACACCGTTTGAACTATGGTTTGGAGAAACCTAAGTTGTTGTTTCTTAAAAGTTTGGGGCTGCGACGCTTATGTGAAAAGTTTCAGGTTGATAAGCTCGAACCCAAAACGGATAAAATGCATCTTCATAGGACACCCAAAACAGTTGGGTATTCCTCCTAATTTAGATCCGAAAGCAATAGGGATTGTTTCTTGAATCGGGTCCTTTCTCGAGGAAAAGTTTCTCTCGAAAGAATTGAGTGGGAGGATGGTGGAGACTTGATGAGGTTGTTGAACCATCACTAGTGTGTAGCAGGGCACAGGAAGTTGTTCCTGTGGCACCTACACCAATTGAAGTAGAAGCTTATGATAGTGATCATGAAACTTCGGATCAAGTCACTACCAAACCTCGTAGGTCGACGAGGATGCGTACTACTTCAGAGTAGTACGTAATCCTGACTTGGAGGTCATGTTGCTAGACAACAATGAACCTACGAACTATGGAGAAGCGATGGTGGGCCCGGATTCCGACGAATGGCTCGAGGCCATAAAATCCAAGAAAGGATCCATGACTTTGGAAGAAATACTTGATGGTCGTAAGGCCGTTGGGTATAGATGGATTTTAAAAGGAAGACAAACAATGATGGTAAGTATCACCATTAAGAAAGCTCGACTTGTCATTAAGATGTTTTCCGACAAGTTCAAGGAGTTTACTATGATGAGAGTTTCTCACTCATAGTGATGCTAAGAGTCTGTTGGGATTATATTAGCAATTACTGCATGATTTATGAAATCTTGCAGATAGGATGTCAAATCATTGTTTCCTCGACGATATCCTTGAGGAAAGTTTGTATGTGATACAACCAGAAGGTTTTGTCAATCCTGAAGAACGCTAACAAATATGCAAAGCTCCAGCAATCCTTCTAAGGACTGGAGTAAGCATCTCGGAGTTGGAATGTACGCTTTGATGAGATGATCAAAGATTTTGGGTTTATACAAAGTTTATGAGAAACTTGTATTTCCAAAGAAGTGAGTGGGAGCACTATAGAATTTCTGATGAGTATATGTTGTTGACATATTGTTGATCAGAAATGATGTAGAATTTCTGGAAAGCATATAGGGTTATTTGAAAGGTGTTTTTCAATAGAAAACCTGGAGTAAGCTGCTTGAACATTGAGCATCAAGATCTATGAGGATAGATCAAAAACGCTAAATAGTACTTTCAAATGAGCACATACCTTGACATGATCTTGAAGGTGTTCAAGATGGATCAGTCAAAGAAGGAGTTCTTTCCTGGGTTGTAAGGTATGAAGTTAAGAGTTAAAGCTCGACCATGGCAGAAGAGAGACAAAGGACGAAGGCCGTCCCCTGTGCTTCAGACGTAGGCTCTATAGTATGATATGCTGTGTACTGCACCGGAAGTGTGCCTTGCCATGAGTCAGTCAAGCGGTACAAGAATGATCCAGGAATGGGGATCATTGGATAGTGGTCAAAATTGTCCTTGGAGTAAATAAAGGACATGTTTCTTGATTATGGAGGTGATAAAGAGTTCGGCGTAAAGGGTTACGTCGATGTAAGCTTTAACACCTATCTGAATGACTCTAAGTAGCAAACCAGATACGTATAGTGGAGCAACCATTTGGACTAGCTCCAAGTGGAGCATGGAAGCAGCATTTACAATATGACATAGAGAATTGCGAAATACATACGGATCTGAATGTTGCAGACCCGTTGACTAAAACCTCTCTCACAAGCAAAACATGATCAAACCCCAGAACTCATTGACTCTTAATCACATGGTGATGTGAACTAGTTTAGTGACACTAGTAAACTCGTTCGATGTTGGTCACACGACGATGTGACCTGTCAATGTTAATCACATGGCGATGTGAACTAGATTATTGACTCTAGTGCAAGTGGGAGACTGTTGGAAATATGCCCTAGAGGCAATAATAAAGTAGTTATTATTATTATATTTCCTTGTTCATGATAATCATTTATTATCCATGCTATAATTGTATTGATAGGAAACTCAGATCCATGTGTGGGTACATAGACAACACCATGTCCCTAGTAAGCCTCTAGTTGACTAGCTCGTTGATCAATAGATGGTTATGCTTTCCTGACCATGGACATTGGATGTCGTTGATAATGGGATCACATCATTAGGAGAATGATGTGATGGACAAGACCCAATCCTAAGCCTAGCACAAAGATCGTCTAGTTCGTATGCTAGAGCTTTTCTAATGTCAAGTATCATTTCCTTAAACCATGAGCTTGTGAAACTCTCGGATACCGTAGGAATGCTTTGGGTGTACCAAACGTCACAACGTAATTGGGTGGCTATAAAGGTGCACTACGGGTATCTCCAAAAGTGTCTGTTGGGTTGGCACGAATCGAGACTGGCATTTGTCACTCCGTGTAACGGAGAGGTATCTCTAGGCCCACTCGGTAGGACATCATCATAATGTGCACAATGTGACCAAGGGGTTGATCACGGGATGATGTGTTACGGAACGAGTAAAGAGACTTGCCGGTAACGAGATTGAACAAGGTATCGGGATACCGACGATCGAATCTCAGGCAAGTACAATACCGCTAGACAAAGGGAATTGTATACGGGATTGATTGAGTCCTTGACATCATGGTTCATCTGATGAGATCATCATGGAACATGTGGGAGCCAACATGGGTATCCATATCCTGTTGTTGGTTATTGACCGGAGAACGTCTCGGTCATGTCTGCATGGTTCCCGAACTCGTAGGGTCTACACACTTAAGGTTCGATGCCGCTAGGGTTATAGGGAATAGATGTATGTGGTTACCGAATGTTGTTCGGAGTCCCGAATGAGATCCCGGATGTCACGAGGAGTTCCGGAATGGTCCGGAGGTAAAGATTGATATATAGGAAGTATGGTTTTGGCCACCGTAAGTGTTCCGGGCATCACCGGTAGTGTACCGGGACCACCGGAGGGGTCCGGGGTCCACTGGGAGGAGCCACGGGCCCCGGAGGCATACATGGGCCAAGTGTGAGAAGGGACCAGCCCCTAGGTGGGCTGGGGCGCCTCCCCACCAAGGCCCATGCGCCTAGAGAGAAGAGGGGGCAAACCCTAGGGCAGATGGGCCCTAAAGGCCCATGCCTGGTGCGCCTCCCTCTCCCCCCCCCCACTTGGCCGCCACCCCAGATGGGGATTGGGGCTGCCGCTACCCCTAGGGAGGGAACCCTACGTGGGGGCGCAGCCCTCCATCTCCCCCTATATATAGTGGAGGCAAAGGGGCAGCCCAACACATGAAGTTCTTCTCCTGTTGGTGCAGCCCTACCTCTCTTTCTCCTCCTCTCTCGCGGTGCTTGGCGAAGCCCTGCAGGATTGCCACGCTCCTCAACCACCACCACGCCGTTGTGCTGCTGCTGGACGGAGTCTTCCCCAACCTCTCCCTCTCTCCTTGCTGGATCAAGGCATGGGAGACGTCATCGGGCTGTACGTGTGTTGAACGCGGAGGTGTCGTCCGTTCGGCACCGGGATCTCCGGTGATTTGGATCACGACGAGTACGACTCCTTCAACCCCATTCTCTTGAACGCTTCCGCTTAGCGATCTACAAGGGTATGTAGATGCACTCCCCTCTCTCTCGTTGCTAGTCTCTCCATAGATAGATCTTGGTGACTCGTAGGAAAATTTTGAATTTCTGCTACTTTCCCCAACACCTCTAAGCTCTAACCAAATACTAGTAGCTTATATTGGCAGTTTTCTAGGGAGTACTCTTTTCTGAAAGAAGCACCAATCTATTTTTCTTTATTTGCACACTGTGTCACAACTTTGACCCAAAGGTCCAGAGCTATTTTAGGGTGATTGGCATAGTACTCGGAGACTGATTGTAAGCATGATTTTCATTAGCTGTCACACTGATTGTAAGCATGAGCAGGTGGAAGATTAGGTTAGTGCGAAGCTTACCTTAAACCCTACCGCCGCCGTTGAAACGAGGCGAGCATCAAGGAAACCATGGAGAACGGCGGGGAAGCGATGTCGCGCCATCCGGCCTCCTCTTGTGGTGGGAGAACGAATACTCCTGTGGCTCCGGCTGGCTCTGCACCCTCACAAACGACACACCATACTCGATCAATTCGTTATCCTCTGGGTGCTTGAGCTTCGACCTGTACGCCCACCACCTCCGCCTGACTGTCGCCTCGGGCGAATCTGTCTGCTCCATCGCCTAGAGGAGATACTCGATGAACTCGGAGGACTGTGGCGTGACTACCGCCGAGGAGTACATGTACATCGCCGCCCTCATCACCGCCGTCTCGCTCTTTCACATACATTGCCACATGGCCCTCGCCGTCCTTGAAATCTCCCACTCATTGTCAAACCAAGTAAGGATCTCCTTCAACCTGGCTAACTTTGCCTGGTCGCCGCCGGCGATGTGCCTGGTTCGCTGTTGCATCCTCTCCATAGATGTCCTTCTGAGTGGTCCGGTGCTAGCTTTGGAAGATGGGAGGAGAGACGGTGGTCTTGCAACAGAGAAGAGGGAGAGGCGAGACGGTGGTTTTGGAATGGAGATGATGGAGAGGAGAGGAGGTGGTTTTGCAATAGAGAAGAGGGAGAGGCGAGACGGTGGTTTTGGAATGGATATGATGGAGAGGAGAGGAGGTGGTTTTGCAATGGAGAAGAGGGAGAGGAGCATGCGGCAGCGATTTAGGATTGGACGAGAGGCCGGCGCACTATGACTGGAGCAAAATCAAAATCAATTTACCCTTCAATTAAGAAAGCAACCGCACATTAACTAGTCTCCCTTTTATTCTGGGTCATAATTGACCATGATTTTTGCAAATAAAATATATGTTATATGTTGCAAAAATAATATAATTTGAAAGTACATTCAGATCGAACCAAACGATACAATTTTGGTGACATGCATTCACATTTTGCTTGTCAAATATAGTACATGGTCAAACTTTGACCCGAAATATGCAAAACAAAAAAAATACTTCCAAGACCAGCGCCACTCTTCTGCTCTTCTCCTCTTAAACCACCATCGCTCCTCTCCTGTTCCAATCTAAATCCAGTGCCGCTCCTCTCCTCTTCCATTTCAAAACCACCGCCCCTCCTCTCCTGTTCCAATCCAAAACCAGCATCGCTCCTCTCCCATTCTAATCCAAAACCAGCGCTGCTCCTCTCCTCTTCCATTCAAAAACCACCGACGGTGAGTGAAGGCGTTGTGGAGAAGTAGATCGATGGAGGAATACAACCGATACGTGAGGATCGCAGACGGCGACCCTATGAAGCTAGCTAGGATGTTGAAGATACATTCTTCGTTTGACAACAAGGACCAACTAACGGCGACGGCGACATCCATGGCCAAATATCTACAACAGAGCGAAAAGGCGGTGATACTCCCGGAGGGAGTCGCGTGGGAGTACATAGAGCTGCTCCCCTAGGCCATGGAGCAAACATATTCACCGAATCCGGTCGTGAGGGAGCGGTGGTGGGAGTATCGATCCCAGATGGAGCATCCACCAGAGATTGAAGGATTGAGCATCTACAGGGTGCCGTTTGTGAGGGTGTCGTGCCAAAGCGAGCTGGTGGAGTCTTCGTCGACCGAACCCAACTGCAAGAGGAGAAAAGCAGTGGGCCCAATGACGCTTCCCTGCCATCCTCTCCCTCGCTGTTCACATCGTCTCACGGGGCGGCTGTCTGCCGCCGAGGAATAGGAGGGGACTGCCCCCCGAGACCAATAGTCGGGCAGGTTGTGAATTGTTAGGAGGAGCTGAGGGTTTTCAGTATTTGCAGGTTGTGAATTGTGTTTTGTGTTGTGTATTTTGAGAGTACTTTCATATATGAATGTCTTTTGAATTTCAGATTTGCAGTATTGAGCATATGAAGTATTTTATGAATTCTAGAGATCTATTTTTAGCACTTAAAAAAATGTAGTTTCATAGGAGTATAAAAGTACAGATAATGTGATTCTCAGAGAAGAAACTGCAAGTTTCAGTTTCAGATAAGAAACTACAAGTTCAGTTTCAGATAAGAAACTGCAACTTTCAGAGGCAGGGCATTTATATTAACACGGCCTTTTCAAACAGGGTTAACATCATGTTGGAAGTTTTACTCATGGTCAAAAAATGGAACTACCAGCCAGTTTACATCATGCTGATCAACATTCATGCATAGCACATCTTCATATGATGCACAGTCAAAAAGATATGCTATTTTCAAAATGCCCACAGAATGTCGAGTGTGCGAAACACAGATAAAACAAGGGACGAAGATTTGGCAAGTGTTGGACGTGGTGTGCGTAGATGACAATGGGGACCCACATGTCAATAAAGGCAGAGGCAAAAAATTGGAGATATTTTCCCTACACAGGTGGATTCGAACCCGGGCGGAACAACTGTCGGGTAGTGTCACTTGGCCAATAGGCTAGTTCAGTAGTTTCGTTAATAATAAGGCACTTCCTCAGGTGGTCGGATCCCCTCTTGCACCTTTGTGCGCTCGCCGCGACGCCGCTGTCTGTCGTTGTGAACATGCTGAACAAACAAGAGGAATCTGGAGAGGACTATACGTGGAGAGGCGGACAGTCGGGACCCACCAGGTCTATGGCCGTACACAAGCAAGTGCCTCATCGAAAAAATACTTCCTCCTAATGCTATACTGACGTTAGTGCCATACGGGTTTGTCAACATAGTTACATTTTTTAGGTGCTTCAACGTAGTTACTATAGGAGATAAATTCACAACAAAGCCGGGGAGCTGGCAGGTATCATTTACTATCATTGGGGCAACAAGTATCAGCTGGGTTTTGGGCTGCCCTGTCTAGGCTTTCTTTTTTAACATGTGCAACCCACGACCTCGGATGAGAGGTCCATAGGCCTATTTGTATTTTCTTGAGGACTGTCATGTATCGACCGGCCTATGGACCTCCCATCCAAAGTTTTATTTTTCCTGAAACATCGGCAGCCCAATTTATGTATTTTTTTAAAGAAAACATAGCGGTTTGTTCTATTTTTTTATATAAAAATAGGAACGCCTGGTCCAACTTATGTTTCCCTTCAAACTATATTATATATATCTAAATTATTTTATATGTTATTATATATTATTTTTATTGTCATCATATATTTAACAGATACTTACATATGTAAGAAAACAATATCCCACATCTTATTAACTTATAAAATAATTTCTTAACAATAAAATCCTAGATTGTTTTGCACGAAAATCCTAGTGATTGTGTACAAAAGCTTGGTAAGATTTAAGGATGAATGTAATAATAAATCACTTATTATTTAAATATATTTATAACAAAATGCTCAGCCCCTGTTTATTTTTTGATAACATTGCTGGCCCAACATTATAATTAGAATCAGCCCTGCAAAATCGTGTATTTCGAGAAAGTGCAAATGGCTTGTAATTTTTTAGGAAAAAATAAATGGACCGCATGGACGCTACATTATTTGTTCACCCAGCCCAGCTAATGGACTGTAATTCAAAAAAAGAAGATCAAATTGACTGTAAATTCTACCCCACAAAAAAAGACTGTAAATTCTGAAAAATGGGTTGAATACGTGCCACATTTTTGGAGGCTGAAATGTGGGCCAATTGGTCGAAGCCAACGCAAGTCATTCTCAACTTAGTCAACAAATGATTCTGACATCGTTAGCCGTTGGATTTACATCCAACATCCGGCATCCATCTTAAATCTCTCGTCTTCTTCCTCCAGCGCCACCGGGACCACCTCCCGCCTCCTGCTGCTAGCAGCTCTGCTTAGCACGCTTCGCTGTGAAGTGCTACTCCACCATTGGCTAGGCCATCCCTCCACCCCTCCACACCTCATGTTCTTCTCCACCGACTATCGAACCACACCACACCAGAACCAGTTAACCCTCGTACACCTCTCCGTCTGCGACTCTACTCCCGCGTCTCCTCATCTCCGGTTCATTGTTGTCTGGGGCCTTGCTGTCCTCCACCACCTTAGATGCGCTCGGTGCGGCGTGGTCAACATGGTCAATGAATGACACTATCGGAGGTAGACTGTGCGTGGAGAGGCTGACAGCTGGGTCCACAGCCGCACACAAGGAAATGCCTCCTTACACTACTGGAATATGGCATTTTGTCGTCTGCCTCCTCTTTGTCGTCCGCTTCCACAAAGCGGACGGCAAAGAAAGGGTTGATGGGAAAAATTGTATTTGTCGTCAACTGCTTCTTTGCCATCAGCCAGCTAACGGCAATGAGCTAGAAGGCAGACGACAAAGAGCAAGGTGGGCCCCACAGCGCACGGTGTGGCTAGGTCAGCCTATTTGCCGTCAGCGAAATCTTCGCCGTTAGCCTGTCGGACCTTTGCCGCTTGCTGCCGGACGACAAAGAAAGGGCCCAGCTAACGGTCGTCTCCCCCTTCTGCTATGCGCGTCCTTTGCCGTCCGCTAGCGGACGGCAAAGAACGTGCCCCCACTAATTAGTAACGGCCGCCCCACCCCGACCCTCACTCTTTCACCCCCTCTCCACCCCGCGCCCCCACTCACCCATGCCCACACCACCGCCGTCGAGCACCGCCGCCGCCCGGACGTTGCCGCCGCCCCACCCTGCCGCAGCATGGTATGTCCATTTTGCATCATGCTTTTATATCAATATTTATTGCATTATGGGATGTTACTACACATTATATCTCAATACTTATGGCTATTCTATCTTATTTTACAAGGTTTACCATGAAGAGGGGGAATACTGGCAGCTGGAATTCTGGCTGGAAAAGGAGCAAACATTTGAAACCTATTCTGCACAGTTCTAAAAGTCCTGAAACTCCACGAAACAACTTTTTGGAATTAATAAGAATTTCTGAGCGAAAGAAATAGGCAAGGGGGCCCACACCCTGTCCAGGAGACAGGGGGCGCGCCCCTATCTCCTAGGCCCCTTGGTGGGCCTCCGGCGTCCATCTTCTGCTATATCATCACTTTTACCCTGGAAAAAATTGTGGGCAAGCTTACGGGACGAAACTCCGCCGCCACGAGGCGGAACCTTGGCGGAATCAATCTAGGGCTCTGGCGGAGCTGTTCTGCCGGGGACACTTCCCTCCGGGAGGGGGAAATCATCACCAACGTCATCACCAACGATCCTCTCATCGGGAGGGGGTCAATCTCCATCAACATCTTCACCAGCACCATCTCCTCTCAAAACCCTAGTTCATCTCTTGTATCCAATCTTGTATCAAAACCACAAATTGGTACCTATGGGTTGCTAGTAGTGTTGATTACTCCTTGTAGTTGATGCTAATTGGTTTACTTGGTGGAAGATCATATGTTTAGATCCTTTATGCATATTATTACTCCTCTGATTATGAACATGAATATGCTTTGTGAGTAGTTACGTTTGTTCCTGAGGACATGGGTGAAGTCTTGCTATTAGTAGTCATGTGAATTTGGTATTCGTTCGATATTTTGATGAGATGTATGTTGTCTTTTCCTCTAGTGATGTTATGTGAACGTCGACTACATGACACTTCACCATTAGTTGGGCCTAGAGGAAGGCATGGGGATGTAATAAGTAGATGATGGGTTGCTAGAGTTACAGAAGCTTAAACCCTAGTTTATGTGTTGCTTCGTTAGGGGCTGTTATGGATCCATATGTCTAATGCTGTGGTTAGGTTTACCTTAATACTTCTTTTGTAGTTGTGGATGCTTGCAATAGGGGTTAATCATAAGTGGGATGCTTGTCCAAGTTAGGGAAGTACTCAAGTTTCGGTCCACCCACATATCAAATTATCAAAGTACCGAACGAAATCTTATGAACGTGATGAAAACTAGCTTGACGATAATTCCCAATGTGTCCTCGGGAGCTCCTTCATTATTATTAGAAATTGTCCAGGCTTATCCTTTCCTACATAAAGGATTGGTCCACCTTGTTGCACTTTATTTACTTTATTTACTTGTTGCTTGTTACTATTTATCTTATCACAAAACTATCTATTACCTACAATTTCAGTGCTTGCAGAGAAAACCTTACTGAAAACCGCTTATCATTTCCTTCTACTCCTCGTTGGGTTCGACACTCTTACTTATCTAAAGGACTACGATAGATCCCCTACACTTGTGGGTCATCAAGACTCTTTTCTGGCGCTGTTGCCGGGGAGTGTAGCGCTTTTGGTGAGTGGAACTTGGTAAGGAAACATTTATATAGTGTGCTGAATTTTTCTGTTACTTGTCACTATGGAAACTAATCCTTTGAGGGGCTTGTTTGGGGTATCTTCACCCCAACTAGAAGAGCAAAGAGTTGCTCCTCAACCTACTGAACTTTATGAAAATATTTACTTTGAGATTCCTTCGGGTATGATAGAGAAACTGCTAGCTAATCCGTTTGGAGGAGATGGAACATTGCATCCCAATTTACACCATATCTTTGTGGATGAAGTTTGTGGATTATTTAACCCTGCAGGTATTCCCGATGATGTTGTCAAAAGGAAGGTCTTCCCTTTATCTTTGAAGGGAGATGCATTGACATGGTATAGGCTATGTGATGATACGAGATCTTGGAATTATAAGCGATTGAAGTTGGAATTTCACCAGAAGTTCTATCCTATGCATCTTGTTCATCGTGATCGTAATTACATATATAATTTCTGGCCTCACGAAGGAGAAAGCATCGCTCAAGCTTGGGGGAGGCTTAAGTCAATGTTATATTCATGCCCCAATCATGAGCTCTCTCGGGAAATGATTATTCAGAATTTTTATGCTCGGCTTTCTCTTGATAATCGCAACCTGCTCGATACTTCCTGTGCTGGTTCTTATATGCTGAAGACTATTGATTTCAAATGGGACTTATTGGAAAGAATTAAACGCAACTCTGAAGATTGGGGTTCCGACGATTGTAAGGAGTCAGGTATGACACCTAAGTTTGACTGTGTTAAATCTTTTATGGAGACCGATGCTTTTCGTGGATTTAGCGCTAAGTATGGACTTGACTCTGAGATAGTAGCTACTTTTTGTGAATCTTTTGCTACTCATGTTGATCTCCCTAAAGAGAAGTGGTTTAAATATAATCCTCATGTTGAAGTGAAAGTAGTTGCACCTATTACAGTCGAAGAAAAGACTATTACCTATAGTGATCCTATTGTTCCTACTGCTTATGTTGAAAAACTTCATTTTCCTGTTAGGATAAATGATCATGCTAAATCTTCTATTGTTGTTCGTAAGAGTAATACTAGGACTTATACACCTCCTGAGCAAATTAATGTTGAACCTAGTATTGCTATGGTTAAAGATCTCTTGGATGAGGACTTAGATGGGCATGTTATTTCTTTCTTGGGCGAGACTACTAATATTGCTAGACCTGATACTAAGACACGTAGACCTGTCGTCGGCATGCCTGTTATTTCTGTTAAAATAGGAGATCATTGTTATCATGGCTTATGTGATATGGGTGCTAGTGCTAGTGCGATACCTTATGATCTTTATAAATAAATTATGCACGACATTGCACCCGTTGAATTAGAAGACATTGATGTTACTATTAAGCTTGCTAATAGGGATACCATTAAACCTATTGGGATTGTTAGAGATGTGGAAGTTTTGTGTGGGAAGGTTAAATACCCTGCTGATTTCCTTGTTCTTGGTTCCCCACAAGATGATTTTTGTCCCATTATTTTTGGTAGACCCTTCTTGAATACTGCTAGTGCTAAGATTAATTGTGAAAAGAATATTGTCACTGTTGGCATAGATGGTATGTCTCATGAGTTTAATTTCGCTAAGTTTAGTAGACAACCTCGTGAAAGGGAACCACCTAGGAAGGATGAGATTATTGGTCTTGCTTCCATTGTTGTTCCTCCAACTGATCCGTTAGAACAATATTTGCTAGACCATGAAAATGATATGTTTATGAAGGAAGAAATAGATGAAGTGTTCCTTAAACAGGAACCTATGCTGAAACATAACCTTCGCGTTGAAATTCTTGGGGATCCCTCCACCCAAGGGTCATCCCGTGTTTGAACTCAAACCATTACCTGATAATCTTAAGTATGCTTATCTTGATGAAAAAGAAATATATCCTGTTATTATTAGTGCTAACCTTTCAGAGAAAGAAGAAAGATTATTGAAAACTCTGAAGAAGCACCGAGCAGCTATTGGATATAGTCTGGATGATCTTATGGGTATTAGTCCCACATTATGTCAACACAAGATTTCAGTGGAGAAAGATGCCAAACCAGTTAGAGATCCTCAAAGACGATTAAATCCCAAGATGAAGGAAGTGGTAAGAAAGGAGATACTAAAGCTCCTTGAGGCAGGTATTATTTATCCCGTTGCTGATAGTGAATGGGTAAGCCATGTCCATTGTGTCCCTAAAAAGGGAGGTATTACCGTCGTTCCTAATGATAAAGATGAATTGATCCCGCAAAGAATTATTACAGGTTATAGGATGGTAATTGATTTCCGTAAGTTAAATAAAGCTACCAAGAAAGATCATTACCCTTTACCTTTTATTGATCAAATGCTAGAAAGGCTATCCAAACACACACATTTTTGCTTTCTAGATGGTTATTCTGGTTTCTCTCAGATACCTGTGTCAGCGAAGGATCAATCTAAAACTACTTTTACTTGCCCTTTTGGTACTTTTGCTTATAGACGTATGCCTTTTGGTTTATGTAATGCACCTGCTACCTTTCAAAGATGCATGATGGCTATATTTTCTGATTTTTGTGAAAAGATTTGTGAGGTATTCATGGATGACTTCTCCGTCTATGGATCCTCTTTTGATGATTGTTTGAGCAACCTTGATCGAGTTTTGCAGAGATGCAAAGACACTAGTCTCGTCCTGAATTGGGAAAAGTGTCACTTTATGGTTAATGAAGGCATTGTCTTGGGGCACAAGATCTCCGAGAGAGGTATTGAAGTTGATAAAGCCAAAGTTGATGCTATTGAAAAGATGCCATGTCCCAAGGACATAAAAGGTATAAGAAGTTTCCTTGGTCATGCCGGTTTTTATAGGAGGTTCATTAAGGACTTTTCTAAAATCTCTAGGCCTCTGACTAATTTATTGCAAAAAGATATTCCTTTTGTCTTTGATGATGATTGTGTAGAAGCGTTTGAAGTGCTTAAGAAAGCTTTGATCACTGCACCTATTGTTCAGCCACCTGATTGGAATTTACCTTTTGAAATTATGTGTGATGCTAGTGATTATGCTGTAGGTGCTGTTTTAGGGCAAAGAGTTGATAAGAAATTGAATGTTATCCAGTATGCTAGTAAGACTCTTGATACTGCCCAGAGAAATTATGCTACTACTGAAAAAGAGTTCTTAGCAGTTGTGTTTGCATGTGATAAGTTCAGACCTTATCTTGTTGATTCCAAAGTTACTATTCACACTGATCATGCTGCTATGAAATATCTTATGGAAAAGAAAGATGCTAAGCCTAGACTCATTAGATGGGTTCTCTTGCTCCAAGAATTTGACTTGCATATTATTGATAGAAAGGGAGCTGAGAACCCCGTTGCAGATAACTTGTCTAGGTTAGAGAATGTTCTTGATGACCCACTGCCTATTAATGATAGCTTTCCTGATGAACAATTAGCGGTCATCAATGCTTCTCGTACTGCTCCTTGGTATGCTGATTATGCTAATTACATTGTTGCTAAATATTTACCGCCTAGTTTCACATACCAGCAAAAGAGAAAGTTCTTTTATGATTTAAGACATTACTTCTGGGATGATCCACACGTTTATAAAGAAGGAGTACATGGTGTTATTAGACATTGTGTGCCGAGCATGAATAGGAACAGATTCTACGTAAGTGTCACTCTGAATCTTATGAAGGACACCACGCTGGAGATAGAACTGCACACAAGGTACTACAATCTAGTTTTTATTGGCCTACTCTCTTCAAAGATGCTCGTAAGTTTGTCTTATCTTGTGATGAATGTCAAAGAATAGGTAACATTAGTAGACGTCAAGAAATGCCTATGAATTATTCTCTTGTTATTGGACCGTTTGATGTTTCGGGCTTTGATTATATGGGACCTTTTCCTGCCTCTAATGGTTATACACACATTTTAGTTGCTGTTGATTACGTTACTAAGTGGGTAGAAGCTATTCCAACTAGTAGTGCTGATCATAACACTTCTATTAAAATGCTTAAAGAAGTTATTTTTCCGAGGTTTGGAGTCCCTAGATATCTTATGACTGATGGTGGTTCACATTTCATTCATGGTGCTTTCAGTAAGATGCTTGCTAAGTATGATGTCAATCATAGAATAGCATCTCCTTACCATCCGCAGTCTAGTGGT
Source organism: Triticum aestivum (assembly GCF_018294505.1). Taxonomy (NCBI): domain Eukaryota; kingdom Viridiplantae; phylum Streptophyta; class Magnoliopsida; order Poales; family Poaceae; genus Triticum; species Triticum aestivum. The sequence continues at coordinate 661,877,193 of NC_057810.1, read as the reverse complement.
CAAGTAGAGTTGAGCAATAGAGAGCTCAAATTAATTTTGCAAAAGACTGTAAATAGATCTAGAAAGAATTGGTCCAAAAAACTTGATGATGCATTATGGGCCTATAGAACTACATACAAAAATCCTATGGGTATGTCTCCCTATAAGATGGTTTATGGAAAAGCGTATCATTTACCCCTTGAACTTGAACATAAAGCATATTGGGCTATTAAAGAGCTCAATTATGACTACAAGCTTGTCGGTGAGAAGAGGTTATTTGATATTAGCTCACTTGATGAGTGGAGAACCCAAACCTATGAGAATGCCAAGCTTTTCAAAGAAAAAGTCAAACGCTGGCATGATAAAAGGATACAAAAGCGTGAGTTTAACGTAGGAGATTATGTGTTATTATTCAACTCCCGTTTAAGATTTTTTGCAGGAAAACTTCTCTCAAAATGGGAAGGTCCCTACATTATCGAGGAGGTCTATTGTTCTGGTGCCATAAAAATCAACAACTTTGAAGGCACAAATCCAAGGGTGGTAAACGGTCAAAGAATTAAACACTATATTTCAGGTAATCCTATCAATGTTGAAACTAATATTATTGGAACCGTAACCCCCTGAGGAATACATAAGGGACACTTTCCAGAACGTTCGAGACTCTGAAAAGGCATAGGTATGTGGTACGGTAAGTAAACCGACTCCAAAACAACTTCAATGGCAATTTTTATCAGTTTTGGAATATTTAAGAATTTTAGGAAGAAAGAAGTAGTTTGAAAGGGACACGAGGCTCCCAGGAGAGTGGAGGCTGCCCCCCCTCCTGTAGGGCGCGCCCCCCTATCTCGTGGACACCTCGTGTGCCTCCCGGACTCCGTTTTCTTGCACGTTATGTATTTTGGTCGGTAAAAATTCATTATATGTACTCCCGAAGGTTTTGACCATCGTATCACGCAAATATCCTCTATTTTCTTTCGAGCTGTTTGCGTTGCAGATTTAAAGCGCCATGACTTCACCCACCTCCAACAAGGGAGACAAGGATGCTTAGCTTTTGAAGATAGAGCTGAAAAGGGAAGAACCAGAAGAGATCAACAAGGATGAAGGGATCAAGGAAGCCATGGAGGTTCAAGCTCCGGCGGTGAAAGAAGAAGATATCCCTCAACCTTTACCTAACATCTTTACTCCAACAGAGATTGAAACTTTCAAGATGATTGAGTTAGCTCGCATACAGAACAAGTATCTCACAAAGGAGAATATTCTGTTGAAGGATCATATTGCTGGGCTTAAGGGCATTATTCGCAAGTTGGAGGAACTTTTACGCTCAATGTGCGATTATCCACCGTCATCATCATCACCTCCGAGGAAATAATCACTTGGGTATGGGCACCCCCCTTGGCAACTGCCAAGCTTGGGGGAGGTGCCCTGGTATCGTATCACCATCACACTCCTATCTTTACCATTTTATTTAGTCCGATCCTTTTAGTAGTATCTTGTTCTAGAAGTTTTGATATCAAGTAGTTTGAGTTTTGCTTTGTGATCTCTTTATGTAATCGAGTCCGTTAGCTATCTATAATAAAGATTAGTGTTGAGTCAAGGGCTTTCGCTTTGTTGCTATGATTTGTAGAAAGGATAAAAAGAATAAAAGAGTTTATATTGATCTTGTGGATAGTAATAACTTCACACGTAGAAAGTATGAGGCATAAAGGTTGTTGAGAGTTGATGAACGTAGTTTTGGTCATCGGTGCAATTAATAGGAAGTAATAAGGGAAGAGAGGTTCACATATAAATACACTATCTTGGACATCTTTTATGATTGTGAGCACTCATTAAGTATGACATGCTAAAAGAGTTGACGATGGACAAGGAAGACAACGTAATAGTTTATGTTTTCTCACATCTCAGTTAAAGTATGTTGTCGTTGACCTTCCAAACATGTTGAGCTTGCCTTTCCCCCTCATGCTAGCCAAATTCCCAGCACCAAGTAGAGATACTACTTGTGCTTCCAAATACCCTTAAACCCAGTTTTGCCATGAGAGTCCACCATATCTACCTATGGATTGAGTAAGATCCTTCAAGTAAGTTGTCATCGGTGCAAGCAATAAAAATTGCTCCTTAAATATGCATGACTTATTAGTGCGGAGAAAATAAGCTTTATACGATCTTGTTATGGAAGCAATAAAAGTGACGGACTGCATAATAAAGGTCCATAGATTTTGTGTATCGAACCCTAAAAGCGCATGACAACCTCTGCTTCCCTCTGCGGAGGGCCTATCTTTTACTTCATGTTCTTACTTTATGCTTTTATTTTGTGCTTGAGTCAAGGTGATCTCCACTTTTCCCTTTTTCATTTTATCCTTTGGCAAGCTCTTCGTGTTTGAAAGATCGTGATATACATATCCAATTGGATGTTCGTTAGCATGGGCCATTATTGTTGACATCACCTAAAGGTGAATACGTTGGGAGGCAACACAATAAGCCCCTATCTTTCTCAGTGTCCGTCTAAAACTCCATAACCACAAGTATTGCATGAGTGTTAGCAATTGTAGAAGATTATATGATAGTTGAGTATGTGGACTTGCTGAAAAGCTCTATTGTTGACTCTTTCTGATGTTATGATAAATTGTGATTGCTTCAATGACTGAGATTATAGTTTGTTAGTTCTTAATGAAGTTTGTGAACCATACTTGATATTGTGAATTGATTGTTACTTGAGCATAAGAAATTATATGATGGAATTTATACATGTTGTTGTTATAAGAATGATCATGATGCCCTCATGTCCGTATTTTATTTTTATCGACACCTCTATCTCTAAACATGTGGACATATTTTTCGATTTCGGCTTCTACTTGAGGACAAGCAAGGTCTAAGCTTGGGGGAGTTGATACGTCCATTTTGCATCATCCTTTTATATCAATATTTATTGCATTATGGGTTGTTACTACACATTATATCTCAATACTTATGGCTATTCTCTCTTATTTTACAAGGTTTACCATGAAGAGGGGGAATGCCGGCAGCTGGAATTCTGGCTGGAAAAGGAGCAAACGTTGGAAACCTATTCTGCACAGTTCTAAAATTCATGAAACTCCATGAAACAACTTTTTGGAATTAATAAGAATTTCTGAGCGAAAGAAATAGGCCAGGGGGCCCACACCCTGTCCAAGAGACAAGGGCGTCCCCCCCTATAGGGCGCCCCCCTATCTCCTGGGCCCCTCGGTGGGCCTCCGGCGTCCATCTTCTGCTATATCATCACTTTTACCCTGGAAAAAATTGTGGGCAAGCTTACGGGACGAAACTCCGCCGCCACGAGGCGGAACCTTGGCGGAATCAATCTAGGGCTCTGGCGGAGCTGTTCTGTCGGGGACACTTCCCTCCGGGAGAGGGAAATCATCACCAACGTCATCACCAACGATCCTCTCATCGGGAGGGGGTCAATCTCCATCAACATTTTCACTAGCACCATCTCCTCTCAAAACCCTAGTTCATCTCTTGTATCCAATCTTGTATCAAAACCACAAATTGGTACCTGTGGGTTGCTAGTAGTGTTGATTACTCCTTGTAGTTGATGCTAATTGGTTTACTTGGTGGAAGATCATATGTTTAGATCCTTTATGCATATTATTACTCCTCTGATTATGAACATGAATATGCTTTGTGAGTAGTTACGTGTGTTCCTGAGGACATGGGTGAAGTCTTGCTATTAGTAGTCATGTGAATTTGGTATTCGTTCGATATTTTGATGAGATGTATGTTGTCTTTTCCTGTAGTGGTGTTATGTGAACGTCGACTACATGACACTTCACCATTATTTGGGCCTAGAGGAAGGCATGGGGAAGTAATAAGTAGATGATGGGTTGCTAGAGTGACAGAAGCTTAAACCCTAGTTTATGCGTTGCTTCGTTAGGGGCTGTTATGGATCCATATGTCTAATGTTGTGGTTAGGTTTACCTTAATACTCACTACAAGAAATATGTCAACTAGTGACCTTCTGTCAGTGACCCTGGAAGAATTGGTCATAGATCTATGACCATTTCAGACCAATTGGTCAAAAGCTGTTCAGGGGGCTCCAAACCCTAAACCATTGCGACCATTTTGGTTAGAAAGGTCGTAATTTCCTTACACGAAATGGTCACAAAGCAAACAGTGCTAGTCCGCTGCCTTATTTCTAGTTGTTAATGACCAATATAGATGGTCATAGCCTTGTAGATTGTGGTGGGTTGTGATGACTAGGCGCCATCTCATCAGTTTTGCCTATGTGTCATGTCCATGTGGCAGCTTTTGCCCTAGGTTGTGAAGCAACCTATATTTCTATTATTCCAAAAATTCCCAAAAAATTCTCATAAATGTTTTGGATCATATCTTCATCAAATATGTCAAAAACATTCCTTGCCTAGTTCAAAAATAATTCGAAAAAATTCATTTTCCTATTCTGGTCAAAGCAGCACTTTGTGAAGGAAGTACCACTTTGGCATGTCTAAATGGTATCCATTTTCTACAGTGCTTTCCTATGCCCAAATAACCATCCTCCACCAAATGCCAGCTCAATCCATTCATTATTTTGAGCCCAGCTTCAACATTCGTATTTATGTCCAGTGTGGTACTTTGTAAAGCAAGTACCACCTAGGCTCCTCCTTTTGAGGTGACAATTTATGAAGACGGTCTTCTTAGTAACTGGTTATCCTCAGCCAAAACTCACGCCCATTAGCCATGTGTATTTTCCGTACCGCAAATCAAGCACTTGGCTGCTTATTCATGTTTGAGTATCGATCGGTCTCCTCGCGAGAATCTTATGTTGTGATTTTCTTCCTACCACATACCTGGGGAGTGCCCAACCCACTAGACATGCCTAGGCCGCCCAGAACACATGGCAACGCCACGGTCACGCGGTGACCACGCGGCGGGCATGCGAGCTTACGCGCTCTAGAGTTGGGGCCCTCGGCCACCATCCAAACCTCGATGTCTCGCCATCAAACCATGTATTTCAGATTAAATAGATACTTATTTACCTAGAAATGATTTTTGGAAAAAATAAAGAGCAAACTATGAGGCAGCTGCAGTTCAAATTTAACCCGCTTCCACCTGAATCGACGGGAATTTGTCTTTTTCACCAGAGGTGGATCAAAATTTTTGACACCCAACCATTTTGTCAATTGTGCATTAAATATGGCCTAGTATTTTATAAAATTGATTTGGTCTAATTTTGCAACAAATATATGGTAGGTCCTTCACAAAAAAAACTCATTTCAGGCACTTAGAAAATGGAAAATGGTTTTTTCGTCCAAAGAAAATAAAAACTTCCTTAGGCAACATTGTTTGCCATTCCAATATGCACCCTTGTGCACAATATGAGATCATTTGAACAAACCATGCCATGAATGTGGCCATAAGATTGATCATTTGGCTTCAAAGCCATGAATCTTCACACTTGATAGCTCACTAAGAACATTTTTTTAAAATAATTACCGTATTACAAGTTTATTATTTTCCTGGAAACTTGGACACATATAATGACACAATGCGAAGGTTTTCCAATTTTTTTGATTTTTTTTGAATTTTTTATGCCCATTTCAAAATGCGGTCAAAACGATGGGCTTGACCGTTCCTAGCTAGTTGTTGAATCTTGGAAAACTTTTGATGTTTCTCTGATTAAATAGATACTTATGTACCTAGAAATGTTTTTTTGGAAAAAATAAAGAGCAAACTATGAGGGAGCTACAGTTCAAATTTGACCCGTTTCCAACTAAATCGACGACAATTTGTCTTTTTCACCAGAGGTGGATCAAAACTTTTTTCACCCAACCATTTGGTCAATTGTGCATATATATATGGCCTCGTATTATATAAAATTGATTTGGTCCATTTTTGCAACAATTATTTGGTAGTTCCTTCACAAAAAACCCTCCTTTTGGGCACTCGAAAAATGAAAAATGAATTTTCTGTGCAAAGAAAATGAAAACTTTCTTAGGCAACATTGTTTGGAATTCCAAGATGCACCCTTGTGCACAATATGAGATCATTTGAACAAACTATGCCATGAATGTGGCCATAAGATTGGTCATTTGGCTTGAAAGCCATGAATCTTCACGCATGATAGCTCATTTCTGAGAACACTTTTTTAAAATAATTACCATATTACAAGTTTATTATTTTTCCTGGAAACTTGGTCACATATAATGACACAATGCGAAGGGTTCCAATTTTTTGATTTTTTTTGAATTTTTTATGCCTGTTTCAAAATGCGGTCAAAACCGCGGGCTTGACCGTTCTTAGCTAGTGGTTGAATCTTGGAATTTTTATGGTGTTTCTATGATTATGTACCTAGAAATGATTTTTGGAAATAATAAAGATCAAACTATGAGGCAGCTACAGTTCAAATTTGACCCGTTTCCAACTGAATCGGCGGAAATTTGTCTTTTTCACCAGAGGTGGATCAAAACTTTTTTCACCCAAAAATTTGGTCAATTGTGCATTATATATGGCCTAGTATTTTATAAAAATGATTTGGTCCATTTTTGCAACACTTATTTGGTAGGTCCTTCACAAAAAAACCTCCTTTTGGGCACTCGGAAAATGAAAAATGAATTTTCCGTGCAAAGAAAATAAAAACTTCCTTAGGCAACATTGTTTGCCATTCCAATATGCACCCTTGTGCACAATATGAGATCATTTGAACAAAGTATGCCATGAATGTGGCCATAAGATTGATCATTTGGCTTGAAAGCCATGAATCTTTACGCATGATAGCTCATTTCTGAGAACACTTTTTTAAAATAATTATCGTATTACAAGTTTATTATTTTTCCTGGAAACTTGGTCACATATAATGACACAAATGCGAAGGTTTTCCAATTTTTTGAATTTTTTATGCCCGTTTCAAAATGCGGTCAAAACAGCGGGCTTGACCGTTCCTAGCTAGTGGTTGAATCTTGGAATTTTTTTGGTGTTTCTATGATTAAATAGATACTTATGTACCTAGAAATGATTTTTGGAAAAAATAAAGAGCAAACTATGAGGCAGCTACAGTTCAAATTTGACCCACTTCCAGCTGAATCGGCGGAAATTTGTCTTTTTCACGAGAGGTGGATCCAAACTTTTTACACACAAACATTTAGTCAATGTGCATTAAATATGTGCTAGTATTTTAGAAAAATTATTTGGTCCAATTTTACAACAAATATTGATAGGTTCTTCACAAAAAACCTCCTTTTGGGCACTCGAAAAATGGAAAATGATTTTTTCGTCCAAAGAAAATGAAAACTTCCTTTGGCAATATTGTTTGGAATTCCAAGATGCACCCTTGTGCACAATATGAGATTCCTAGCTAGTGGTTGAATCTTGGAATTTTTTTGGTGTTTCTCTGATTAAATAGATACTTATGTACCTAGAAATAATTTTTGGAAAAAATAAAGAGCAACGTACAAGGCAGCTACAGTTCAATTTTGACCCGCTTCCAGCTGAATCGGCGAATATTTATCTTTTTCACGAGAGGTGGATAAAAGCTTTGAACACTCAACCATTTGGTCAGTTATGCATTATATATGGCCTATTATTTTAAAAAATTGATTTAGTACAATTTTACAACAAATATATAGCATGTCCTTCAAAAAACTCATTTTGGACACTTTAAAAATGGAAAATGATTTAAACAAAACTAATTTCTCCTAACTCTTGTAAAAGATATTTGTCTTATTTTGATTCGTCATTATTCCAGAAAACTAAGGTCAAATTTGATGGCACATGAGAAGGTATTTTATTTTTCTATTTATTTTTCAGATCATAAAATAGGCAATATGATTTAGCTCCTTACTTTTAGTCGATTATGACCAATTTAGATGGTCAAAATGTAGTACTTGTATACTGCATTCTGATTGGTCCAGAAGCATCTCACGCGGATCGTGCCTAATCACCGTCGGATGCTCCTTGATCCAACGACCCGCCTGTCTCACCCACGTCGCCCAACCCACAACGCGCACTCCTCCCACGCACCCAACCCAACCCAACCCCTCGTGCCCTCCTCTCTCTCTCTCTCTAACCCCAGCGCTCCACTCCTCCCTGTCCGCCGCCACCATACCTGGCCAAACGGGCCGGCCCGGCCCATCGTAATCGTGCCTGGCCCGGCACGGCCCGCCAGGGCACGATTACTATACGGGCCGTCCCGTGCCGGCCCGCGTGCTGCGCCCCCAGGCCCAGGCACGACCCAGTTAGTAAACGGGCCGACACGTTGGCCCGTTTAGCACTGTGGGCCGCATTTTTTCAGCCTGTTATTTGCCCCATTGAGCGTTTTTTAGCCTATTTTTATATATTGGGCCATATATAGATGTATAAAAAAAATAAAAAAAACGTAATCGGGGCGTGCCGTGCCGGCCAGCGTGCCCAGCCTCCAGGCCAGGCACGGCCCAGGGCGTGTCGCGTGCCGGGCCCGGCCCGTTTAGACCGTGCCGTGCCTGGCCCAAGGCGGGCCGTGCCGCGCGTGCTCACGGTCCGGCCCGAAAAAATCGGCCCATTTGGCCAGCTATAGCCGCCACCTCCGGCGCCCTCTGTCCGCCGCCACCTCCGGCGCCCTTTGTCCGGTGAGATCCATATGGATCGATCCCCTCCAACCCTCCGACTCCACGACTCCTCCTCCTCCTCCTCTCTGGATCGACCCAATCCCGGCCACCTCCACGCCGAGCCGAGCGACACTCCCCACTCCCAGACGAAACCCTAGCCTGAGACCCCTTCCTCGATGGCCAACCCCTCCATGGCGGCAGGCGGCAGGGTGCCGTTGGCGGAGGGGGTCCGCGCTGTCGGGGCCCAGATCCGCAACCGCATCCGCATCTTCGTATTCTCTCTCTTGCCGGCTCCGACAGAGAGACAAACTTCCAAATCTCTCTCGCTGCGGGCGGGCGGGCGGGGATGGAGAGCCCCACATCGGCGGCATCGCGGGTGGACTTCTACGGCTTCCTCGACCGCATGCGCCGCCCGGAGGCCGCCGGCCTCTTCCGCTCCATCAAGAGGTCAGTCCCTCCCTCCCCGCCCCCCTGCGTGGATCTGATCTAAAACCGGGAGCTTTACCCCGCAGCTTCCTCACCTCCATCTCCCTCGACGAGCCCAGCGCCGAGGCGGACGACGCCAGGGTCCAGGCCTTCTTCGCGGAGATGGAGGCGGCCATCCGGGGGCACCCGCTCTGGGCCGACGCCACCCACCAGGAAATCGACCACACGCTCGAGGTCTCAGAATCAATTTCCTGTCATAAATTTTATTTTCGGGCTCCTCGCGTTGAACGCCTCTGCTTGATTTGCCCCTGCGTGCCGAGCAGGGCCTCGAGAAGTACATCATGACCAAGCTGTTCGACCGCACTTTCGCAGGCTCGCCGGAGGACGCGGCCGCCGACGCCGAGGTCTCAGGACAAGATCGGCCTCCTGCAGCGCTTTGTCAGGCCCCATCACCTCGACATACCCAAGGTCCTCAACAACGAGGCTGCAGCTGTTTGCTGTTGATGGCAGCACCCGTCCAGACACTTGGTCAGTTTCAGTTTTGCAAATCCGACGCTGAGCCTTTTTGCTTGCTAATAATAGTAGGCTGATCCACTTTACTGTATTAGGACTCTATACTACTCGTTCCTTAAATGTATCAGGCTTCCTAATTTGAGTGCTACCGTCCCTTTTTGGTCTGGTACTACTGCATTTGTGCTACATCTATATGTATGATGAGGCTTATCTTACAGCTTAGGAGGGGAACCATTGCAGATCGTGGGGCAAAGGGGATTGGAGTCGGGCCTGCCAGGGAACAGCTCTAGATCCTCTTTGTCGTTGAACTTTTGTTTCCTCTTGTCCGAGATGTGCATGTCTTTGGCTCATGTGTGGATAGTGATTTATCAATGAGCTCGAGACCATAACAGTGTAGACTGGCGCTGGTTTTGTTTAATCTGGACGGTGTTGTGTTTAAGACTGTTAGTCCAGGGTCTGTGTAGTTGTAGAATGGAGCTATTACGAGGTCAAATTTATACTCTCTGCATGCTGATCAGTTTGTTACTTAATGTTTGTGCAGTATCGGCGACAACAAGAAGGCCTGGAAGACCGGACACTGCAGATATGTGCAGTCGCTGCCAAGCTTTGTGATATTGTTAGTCTACCAGATAATTTCTGATATTGCCTTTTGGTGATAACAGGGCACTGAAGATAAAGCTTACAGAAAGAAAAAAAGATCTTGAGGTGGCCTTTCTTCGGCATGATGTTAATATACTGATGTTAACATATGCATCTACTGTACTCCTGTGCATGATGTTAATAAACTGATGGACTGAACAGGGTACCATCTCTTTGTTATACTCTTCTGAATATTGCTTCCATAACTGGAATTATTTCAAGTGCAGCAGTAGTGTAGCAAGTGCAGCAGTAGTGCACTGCTCTTGTTAGCAAGTGCGGCAGCAGTAGTATAGGAGTAGTAGTGGAGGAGTATGAATACAAAAATGATCATACAAATGGCCATGTTCTCACATACTCCTGGATTTCATTTACATCAACTTCTCAAGAGAGGAGTACTCCTTTTTAGTATTCTTAGTTTAAAGTAAATTAAATGAAAGGAGTACTCCTTTTCAGCAGTCCGAGTACAAATGCATTTACAAATAAAGTAAATGAAAGGAGTACAAATGCATTTACAAAAATATGGATTAATTTCACATATCCTCCTTTGCAAACATATGGATTAATTTTCAGTAGTCTCATTTTAAAGTAAATGAAAGCACACACACACACACCTACTGTAGCAGTAGTACTCTTTTTTTTGTGAATTTAACTAAAACATTTTGCTTGCTTTCTTGCTGGAGTACTTGAACTGAAACCTTTTACTGTTAATTAAAAATAAATGAAACTTCTTCTTTTCTCTTCTTCTCTCTTCTTTGTGTTAATTAAAATTATCTGAAACATTTTTTGTTAATTAACTGAAATCATTTTACTGGAGGACTTGCAGGTAGTAGTGCTTGCTGTTTGGTTTAATTTTCTGCTTGCTGTTTGGTTTAATTTTCTGCATTGTAGGAGTAGTGTAGTGCACTGCTCTTGTTAGCAAGTGCAGCAGCAGTAGTGTAGGAGTATTCTTGCTCTCTTCTCTGCCCTCCATATGAAACAAGCAGCAGCAGCAACAACAGTAGTGTATGATTATTAGTGCTTCCCTTTCACTCCAATTCCAGAAACAAATGAAACCAAATGAAACTTTTTCTTTAATTGAAACTTTTGTACTGCTGCTTTTGCAAATCAAATTGATGCTGCTGCTGCTGCTGCTTCTCAGTTTGGTTAGTGCTCCCTTGGTTGGCTAAACATATCAATTTGTTTGATTTGGAGCATTAGATGCTCTCCATCGACGACCGGGACCCCATGCCTAAGCTGTTGATTGCCTAATTTCATTCATCGTCTCCAGAATATATTCATTTGATTGCCTACTACATCTCCACTTAAATTCATAATGCTACTGTTTAGATTTTTTTCAATTGGACTGACTATATATCTCTTGTTAAAATTGTGGTCTTGATCTTTTATTAAACCTGAGACATCATGCATAACTAGCTCTTCCTGCTACTAGTGTTTCCTGTCAAGTAGTGTTTGCTTGGTGACAGGATGCTGTTTTTTCCTTCCAAGTATAATGCTCCTTTCATGTAGTGATGATACTACATCTCGTTTATGCCTCTTCCAGAAAATGTGCTGCACCTACAGGAATCAATCTAACTTATCCATTTTATTTTATAGGCCTTCGAGTACAAGAGGCTGTTGCTTGACTATAACAGCGAGCACGACCAACAAGTTCCGCCAGCGCGAGGCAAGCGACTGAGGTGGTTGCTGCTGTGATCGAGGTGGCTGCTGCTGCACAATAGTTTTAGTTGATGTTGCCACCATGTTTTGGTGTCTTTGTATTTGTTTCTGATTGTATGTACACTTGATGGATCGTGCAGATGTGCTGTTGTGAGTTTCATAGAGTGATTTTTGGATTTGATCACTTATCCATTTTATTTTATAGGCCTTCGAGTACAAGAGGCTGTTGCTTGACTATAACAGCGAGCACGACCAACAAGTTCCGCCAGCGCGAGGCAAGCGACCGAGGTGGTTGCTGCTGTGATCGAGGTGGCTGCTGCTGCACAATAGTTTTAGTTGATGTTGCCACCATGTTTTGGTGTCTTTGTATTTGTTTCTGATTGTATGTACACTTGATGGATCGTGCAGATGTGCTGTTGTGAGTTTCATAGAGTGATTTTTGGATTTGATCATTTAGTTGCGAGAATTATTGATCGTTGCTGTTGAAATGTGTAAAATTGAAATCTATGAATGAAAAAGGCTGAATGTTCGTTTATTGGATCGAATAATATTTGGGCTCTAAAAAGGCTATGGCCCAAACAATAGTGGACTGAAATATTGTGCATTTATGAAAAACAAAAATAAAAGGCTGAATGAAACGGAATGCAAAATGGCCTAGGCCCAGAAAATAAAAAGGCCGAATGTAGGGCTTGGCCCATGAACCTGACAAAAATTGACAGAAAAAATACAAATAAGTTCAATTATTGGGCTCGGCCCATGTAAAACACCAAATTGGACCGGGCTGAATCTTATCAATGACCTTTTCAATTGGTCGTAGTTTTGCCACGTCAGATTGCCACGTCGGATCCGACATGGCCTGAGCAGACAGCCAGTGACCAAAATAAAAGGTCATGGATTCAACGACCTTCTGTTTTGGTCGTAAACGTTTACGACCTTCTCACAGAGAAGGTCGCTATAGTCAATTTACGACTGCCAGCTTTTGACCTTCTATTTTTGGTCACAAAAAGGTCGCAAATGAAAAATCATGACCTTTCAGTGACCAATAGTGGTGGTCATAAGTCGACATATTTCTTGTAGTGACTTCTTTTGTAGTTGTGGATGCTTGCAATAGGGGTTAATCATAAGTGGGATGCTTGTCCAAGTTAGGGAAGTACCCAAGTTCCGGTCCACCCACATATCAAATTATCAAAGTACCGAACGCGAATCTTATGAACGTGATGAAAACTAGCTTGACGATAATTCCCAATGTGTCCTCGGGAGCTCCTTCATTATTATTAGAAATTGTCCAGAATTATCCTTTGCTACATAAAGGACTGGGCCACCTTGCTGCACTTTATTTACTTTATTTACTTGTTGCTCGTTACTATTTATCTTATCACAAAACTATCTATTACCTACAATTTGAGTGCTTGCAGAGAAAGCCTTACTGAAAACCGCTTACCATTTCCTTCTGCTCCTCGTTGGGTTCGACACTCTTACTGATCAAAAGGACTACGATAGATCCCCTACACTTGTGGGTCATCACAGCACCACCCCGCCACCCCGCTGCAGCACTACCCCGTGCCCCCTCCGCCCGGCCATCTCCGCCCCGCCACCGCGCGGACGCTGCCGCCACCCCACCCCGCGGCAGCACCACCCCACCGCCCCGGAGCCTACGGCCCCGTCGCTACCACCGCCCGGCGCCCCCTCCGCCCAGCCGGCGCCACCCCACCGCCCCGGAGCTGCGTCCCCGTCACCACCACCACCCGGCCAGTGCCCCTCCGATCCGTCGGCGAGCAACTCCACCGCCCGGCGCCCCTGGGCCCTGCCGGCCTGCCGCAGGCCTCCCACCCCTGCCGCATGTGAACCCCGGTCGCACCCCTCTTCTCCTCCTTTTTTTGTTTTTTTTGTTCTTTAGTTTAGATTACTTTTAGTCTAGTTTTAGATTTAGTTTAGTTTAGATTACTTTTAGTTTGGTTTTATATTTAGTTTAGTTTAGATTACTTTTAGTTTGGTCTTAGGTTTAGTTTAGTTTTAGGTTTATGTTTAGTAATGAAAAAAACTAAGAATAATTAGAAGAAGAGGAGGAGAAGAAGAATAGCTAGGTTTAGGTGTAGTTTTTTCCTGTTTTGTTTTAGGTTAATTAGTGCTAGGTTTAAGAAGAGGAAAAAGAAGAAGAAGATCCTAAATAGCAAGTATCGTCGGTGCGAGATACATGTGGCCGTCGATGTCGAACACTACATCCATGTCCCACAAGTGATGCCTACGCCCCGCGTCCCAAAGCAACGCTGAGCGCCGGCTTCACTTGTGGTATGTGGATCTAGTGTTGAACGCCGAGCGCCACATGTATCTCGCACCGATGATACTTGCTATTTAGGGTTAATTAGGGGGTTCCTTGATGTCGATGGTACCCTAAGTAGTAAGTATCATTAGTGCAAGGTACATGTGGCCGTCGGTGTCGAATACTACATCCACGTCCCACAAGTGACACAGGTGTCCTGCGTCCAGTAGCAATAGTTCTCGGTGTCGATGGCGGTCGAACACCATTGCAAATTTGTCTGGCAGCCTCAGAGATGACGATTGAAAGCTAAGTGTTGAAACTTGAAACACCCAAACTAACTCAAGTCGGTTTGGTTGTTTGAAAATTTCAAAACTTGGCTTTAATCCTCATCGCAGAGGCTGCCAGACAAATTCGCCAAGGTCTTCAACCGTCATCGGCCACCAGAACTATTGTTGCGGGACGCCGGGTGTCGGCTTCACTTGTGGGATATGTGGATGTAGTGTTCAGCGCCGACGGCCTCATGTACCTTGCACCCATGGTAGTTGCTATTTATTTTACCCGGGGACGAGCGGGTTAGAGGGTTCCTTGGTGTCGATGGTACCGTAAATAGCAAGTATCGTTAGTGCAGGGTACATGTGGCCGTCGGTGTCGAATACTTGCTATGTTACTCATCTTTCGATTTAAATATGCAGTTATTTCGTCGTTGCGAGGGTCTAGTGTTCGACGAGCTCTACCCCTGCGTTCGTTGGTGAGAACAAATGACATCTCCTCCCCCCTTCATTTGCTCTGTTCCGGTCTTCGTGCCGATGAAACTTGCTAGCTATAGGTGTCAATCATCAGTATGCGTAACCACTATGCGTCTCCTGTTCGAAAGGGTTACATCTATAAATATGCATGCATTTGCATATTTATAATCGTGATTCTTTCGAATTGTCCAATGTTATCCATGGACAGCCCGAGTATGTGTAGATTGGGTTCGTTTTCCCATATGCTCAGCTCCGGATCTGATGCAGATTTATGAACTTCAATTCTATGGTGATAACCCACCAAACATCATACTCTTCAGATGTTATTGGTTCCAGCCCAGGGAGACTGGAAGGACTCATGAACATATAGGGCTAGTCGAAATCAAACAAAGAACCCATTTGGATGTTCCTGATGTCTATATTACAGCTCAACAGGCAACCCAAGTTTTCTATCTACCATGGGCATGTCAAAGTGCTCCAAATCTCAGTGGTTGGGATGTCGTTTATGAAGTGCCTCCATGTGTTAGACCACCTCCCCCCAATGAAGAGGATCATGAATGTCACGTTAACCAAGACACATATGACGAAGGAGAATTCTTCTAAGAAACATGTCTTGCCAAAAAACGTTTCAAGAAACGCTCTACTCCACCCCAGAACATTGAAGTAGACAACGATAGTGAATTCGACCCTGAGCCGGAACAACAAGAGCCGGAAGAAGAAGAAGTTACTGCTGCAGATGACCTGTCAATGCTTGAATGATTACGTAAAGGTGGCCTTCCACATGATGATGCATTTATTAATGATGATGATGAGCACGCCATTACCGATAGTGATGGTGATGATGCATTTATTAATGATGATGATGAGCACGTCATTACCGATAGTGATTCTTAGGTATTCAAATTTTTATGTTGTACTCTGTATGATTTATATAGGTGGTATGTATAATTTTCTTACTTTGTATGATTGTTTCTTATACATAGTGCCATGGTCTTGATTTCCGTCCCCATCGGCCCTCGCCCGCTTTATGATTCGAATGTGGTAAATTCTTTTTCATAACTATTTTTTGCATTTCGCATTTATGACAATTATGGCCATCAAGTTGACATAGAGATATTTTAATCTAGGAGGTATGTGAACCAGAATTTGAAACCGACCCTCTTGTCGAGAAGTTAAATTTAGTTGAAAAAGAAAATGAGTATTTGAAAGAAAAAATTCAAAGAATTGAAGAAGAGAAGATGACATTGAAGTTGTATGTTGTCGATGTCATCGATGATCACAGGATGAAGATGAATGCAATGCGCTTGAAGATGGATGCAATGCGCCTGAAGCTTAAGAAGATTAGAAAATATGCCATTGATAATGAGGCTTGGTATCATTATGCCATTGGCTCAATTGTTACCTTAGTTGCGATCTTCATCATATTTGTTGTGATGAGGGTAAGTTTTCTCTAATGTTTTGCTTTACAAATGGATACTTAGCTTATTTTCCTCCTAAATGGCATAATTACCTAAGTTACATAAAAATGAGCTATACTTGCTTATTCAGTTCATTTATGACATACTTAGCATACTTAGGTCAAAAATGGCATGATAATCTTTGTTACCTCCAAAATGATATAGACTTAGCTTATTTTCCTCGAAAATGACATAATAACCTTACTAAGCTTCAAAATGACCTATTTACCTAGCTTAGCTCTAAAATGACCTACACTTAGCATTTTTACCTAGCTTAGCAATAAAATGACATTTTTACTTACCTTAGTTAGAAGAAGAAGAAGATAAAGAAGAGGAGAGGAGAAAAAGAAAGAGAAGAAAAAATGTTGTTCTTCTTGTTCTTCTTCTTGTTCTTGTTCTTGTTCTTCTTCTTCTTCTTCTTCTTGTTCTTGTTCTTCTTCTTCTTCTTCTTCTTCTTCTAGCTAGTCTTCTTCTTCTCCTTACTTTCTTCTTCGAACTTTCTTCTTTCCCTATTTGCAGATTTGCTTTAGATGAGGAAGCTTGCGTCGACGGAGTCTACTCTTCTCTTTATGCTTCCTTTTTGTTTTGATTTTGTAGGATGAACAATGTGAAACTTGCTACCTATATATGCATGTATGGATGAAACCATTGTATGCTTGTTGTTGGATATGTTGGCTAGCTATATATGTTGCATATGGACTTTTGATTTGCTATGTACATGTGTTGGATGATCATATCCATATGGCAGGGATATGATTTGGTATGTATATGTGTTGGTATGCTTGTCAAAAGTATTTTCATATATATGTGTGTGTGTCTATATATATATATCTGTGAAATTATGTGAAATTTAATGAATTTAAGAAAAAACAAAAAAAAAACAGGGGCTATACAGGATCTTTGCCGTCCGCTAGCAGACGGCAAAGAGGACATGTGGCAGTCACCTGTGCAAACTGGCAAAACTGGCTGCCTATTTGGACATTTTGCCGTGTGCAAGCGGACAGCAAAGTGACCAAATAGGCCTGGCAAACAGGGCCATCTATGCCGTCTGCTGGCCAACGGCATAGCTAGCCACGTGGCAGCATGCTAGTGCTGCCCTAGCTAAGCTATTTGTCGTCCGCCAGCGGACGGCAAAGAATGCCGTTAACCCCTAACGGCTCTCACCTCACACTGCTGCCGTCCATCGTTGTTGCCGTCTGCTGGCCTCGGATGGCTGACGGCACAATCCTTTGCCGTCCGTTTCCACGAAGCGGACGGCAAATAAGGCCTTTGTTGACACGTGTTCAGCCGGACGGTTTGCTGGCCGCTGGCTGACGGCAAAGGCTTTTGTCGTCCGTGATCCATGCCTTTGTCGTCTGCCATGGCGGACGGCAAAGAAGTGGATTCCAGTAGTGTTATTACGCTCAAAATAATGATTCCTCCACCTGACATCTGGGACCCACCGGAAGGGCCTTTGTATTTCGCGAAAAAAATGTGCCCCCCGCTGACAGGTCGGACCCACCAGCTATCTTTGCACGCAAGGAAGTGCCTCCTTATTACGCACAAAAAAATGAATAGTCCCCCTGCTAGCTAGGACCCACCTTAGTGGGAGGCTGACTTTTGGGCCTACTAAGTTGACGGGGACGAGGGCTTTGCTAACTTAGTCCATATGAACGATTCTAGCTCCATTGACCGTATAATGTCCATACAACGGCCATAGTGCTTCTTCAACCTCTGGTCTTCTTGCTCCATCCGCCCAAACCAGCGCCGGTCGTGCCGCGTGCTCCTGCCTCCCATGGTCGGCTGTGATGCCGCGGAGGCCTCACTGCCCCCTACTACTCCCACCGCTGGCCAGGCCATCCCTCTACTCACCCACACCCCTCATACTCCTCTACGTGTGGGCATCCACTGCCGCGTCTTCCCCGGCTCCACGTCGTCCCCTTCCTAGGCCTCGCGTTGTCCACCGCCCTGGTGCTCTCGTCCCGGCGTGGTCAATGGCTGCACGTTGATAGGCTGACAACTGGGTCCATGGCAGTCGCAAGGAATTGGCTCCTTATTACACGCAAAATAATTATTCCTCCACCTGACAACAGGGACCCACCGGACGGGAAATCGTATTTCGTGAAAAAAACATTTCCCCCTAAACTGCTGGGACCCATGAGCTACATCTTTGTACGCAAGGAAGTGCGTCCGTGAAAAAAACCGATTCACCCCCCTGACTGCCGGGACCCACCAGCTACATCTTCGCACGCAAGGAAGTGCCTGACAGTCGAGACCCACCTGGTCGAAGCGTAGGTAGCGTTGTCATTCTGGTCGCGAACATGTACGTACATACTGGTCGATGTAGAGGCATCCACGTGTCGTAGTAGAGGCGCACACATAGCGTGTACACGTACGTACAACGGCCAGTGTGCAAGAAAGAAAATACGACCACGTACGTACATACGGGAGGGGTCTCGAACGCCTACTCACGCATACGTACGACCAGGGCTCGTGTACATTGCTGGGTCGAAACGGAGAAACAACATCGTCGTCGTGTTCATGGGGGAACCAACCGGCTGGGTCAGAACGGAATGCGTCGTCGTGTTCATCGGGATGGCTTGGATGGAACAGCCGATGGAAATGAGGCCTCGTGTACCAAAAAACGCATGAAACGGCCTTGTGTTCGACCGGCCACGTTCGAAACGGGATCCTGTTCATCGGAAGGGGTCTAGCGTACCGCAAAACGGAGGAAACGGACTTGTGTTGGACCTCCTACAGTCGAAACGGGTTCCTGTTCATCGGGAGGGGTGTGGCGTACTCCAAAACGGAGGAAACAGACTTGTGTTGGAGCGCTACAGTCGAAACAGGGGTCCTGTTCATTGGGAGGGGTGTGGCGTACCGCAAAACGGGACTCCACGGGATACTTCTCATCTCCACCGTCGACCTCATCCAGCCTCCATGTGCTACTGTTCATCCACCATCGACCTTCTCCAGCCTCCACCTGTGACTGTTCATCCACAGGCTCCTATTCATCCAGCCTCCACCGCGTGCTACTCCACTGGCTACTGTTCAACCAGCCCTCTCCACGAGCTCCTGTTCAACCACGCCTCCATGGGCTACTATTCATCCACCCATCCATAGTCTACTGTTCATCCAGCCCTTCACGGGGTCGTCTTGTTCAACCAGCCCTCCACGGGGTCCTGTTCATCCAGCCCCAACCGGCTCGATCGATCAGGGTCCTGTTCATCCAGAGGCAACACCACAGGGTCCTGTTCATCCACCCCCACCGGGAACTGTTCATCCAAACCCCCCAGCAACGCTCACTATTGATCCAGAGGTAGCATCAATCGGCTTCAATTAGCAGCAGTAGCAAAGGAATCACTCGATCAGGTTCAGTTAGCAGCCATCCATCGATCGCCTGGGTGATGCCGTTGCGGTGGGTGCCAGCGGCAGGGAAGGAGATCTGAGGCGGCGAAAGACTGTCAGGAGTCGTGATGTCTGGTTTGGTGGATGCTTCTGTCGATGGAGCAGCTCGGGTGAGGTGGACGATGTCACGAAAGGAGCAGGACAAACCACACAAAGTTCCCTTCGACACCTACCTGTAACTGAAGTAATTCTGTAAGGGCTCATTTGGCTTGCATGATTCTAAACACGCAGGGATAGGAAAAACACCGGAATAGGATAAGAATGCGCATGGTAAACAGAGCATTTCTAAACACGGGATTTCTGTCAACTTGGGTCTTTGGTTTACAGGAATTGGAAGAGCAGAGGAATGCAAAGAAACATGGCTAAAATAAAGTGAAACCATATGAAAGCGTGTACAGTTAGAATGTTATTCTGCCACTAATGCACTTGGTCTTCTTTTCATGCATAGGATTTTGAAAAGTAGGTCCAGGTGGATGTTTTGCTTCATTCCTTTCAACAAAATGCATGAATAATTGAATAGTAGAGTGCCATTGGAAAATTCCCTATTGCTATGTTTCTCCACTGAACCAAAATAGCCCTAATGGATCGACATGAATGTATAGTAATAAGTGATGCAACAAGTGTACAACCTCTTTGTCGTAGCCATGTCGCCTCAACATCATTGGGTTGGTCGCTGAAGCAGTTGAGGCAGAGGTGGCTATCGGAGGTGAGGAGGAAGATCTGAGGAATCTGTAGACGGCGTCCAGGGCACTGCTCTGCTGTGATGGATCGTTCTGTCGTTGAGCAGCTCCGGTGAGCCGTAAGACGTCAAGGCTGAAGCAGCACAAGACACACATCGTCAATCTCAAGTGGGATTCTAATAGCATCTCCAATAGATGATGTAAAATATATGTCAAATGTACATCACCAAAAACCACCTGACTACAAAAGATGAGGTAAAAACTATTGACTCTGAACTTAACTGTCGAAACTGAAATTTACTGTCGAATCGGAATGTTACTGTCGAAACTGAACGCAATGGTAGTAGAGAGGCACTTGACATGTAGTTTAGGGAGGGCCTACAGTTCATCTTCAACCTGCACCCCCTGAGTCGCCAGCCACCACCGGCCTCGCCGCCGGCCCCAGCGCCGCCTCGCCGCCCTGAAAAAACTCCCCACCGCCGGTCCGCCACTGCCTCGGCAAGCCCTCTAGGCCCTCGCCCCTACCCTGAACCCTAAGATAGATAGTGAGGTACCTCTCCGGCGAGCCCCTGTCCCTGCCGCGGGTGGTTCTTCCTTAACTCCGATGAGCCCCCACCCCCTGAAAATCGACTGGCCCAAAAGTCGATTCAGTCGAGTGAAGTGTAGCTAAATCGGAGCAGAGCAGCAACGCGAGCGAGGGGGAGAGCAGCAGCAGCAGCGCGAGCGAGCGAGCGAGAGCCAGATCAGCAGCAACTGGGCGAGCGAGCGAGAGCCAAAGCAGCAGCAGCAGTGCGAGCGAGCGAGCGAGAGCGAGCGAGCAAGAGCCGGAGCAGCAGCAGCTGGGCGAGCGAGCGATCGAGCGAGAGCCGGAGCAGCAGCAACAGCACGGGCGAGCGAGAGCCGGAGCAGCAACAGTAGATCTGGCTGGTATGGCCGCCGCCGCCAAAGGGGCCTCGCACTGGGGGAGAGCCGCCGTGGAGATGTCGCCCGCAGCACCGGCTTTATGGTAGCCGCTCCATGGGGCTGCAGGATGGAGCACCATCGGCGCCGGGAGGTCGAGTCAAGGAGAAGGTGCGATGCGTTGAGTGTACAACTTCTTTGGTGGCGCCGAGTAGGCCTCGCCTTCGTCCGAGGAGTTGGTGAGGATGCTGCGGTTCTGGTGGAGCAGGTTAAGGTGATGCAGTGGGGATGGAGCAACCGTGATAAACGAGGCGATTGTCAGAGCAGCTCCTTGGAGGTGGAGGATGGGGCGGATGAACAGGCGGGACGATGAGATGGATGACGGATCCTCATCTGGGGAGGTGGATGAGGGACATCGAGCTGTTGCGGTGGACGACGTCGTTGGGGAAGAGGCTCCGGCTGAGCAGCGGTGAGGTGGCGGGCGGAGGAGGGTGGGGTTTCGCGGCTGGAGCGGAGAGGTTATGGCGGCCTGGGATTTCGAATGGCGAAAAGGAGGCGATGGGAGGGGGTGAACCATGACTTTGGGATGCGCTTGTCCAAAATGTAGGGTGTGTTACAAAAGTACCCCCCCACCGATTTGAACTAGCGGCCCTTTCGGCTCAGGGTTAGACGGGGGATTTCGCGTGTCGGGATTTGGCAGCTGGAGGGAGTTTTCGCGCGTGTTGTAATTTCGGGATAGCAAGGCGCGGGTTGTGAAGGCGCCACTTTTGGGAGCACGATATCTGAATTTTTGGGATATAACAAGCTGCGGGTTGAATTTTAGGGACTAGCCTAATGTGTAATATCGTACTTGTACGTACCAAATCAATTCTCACTTCCCTCAACCAAAAAGAAAACGAAAAAAATAAAACTATTCACACCACACAAAGAGAGAGTCTTGCCCCGTTTTACTACACAAATGCTATTCAAAACTACTCCCTCCTTCCATCTAAATAGGGCCTAATGCATTTTTCGATGCTAACTTTGACCAAATATTAGAGTAATAATATATGACATGCAACTTACACAAAGCACATCGTTAAATTCGTGTGTGAAAGGAGCTTTCAATGATATAATTTTCACATTGTGCATGTCATGTACTCTTAATCTTGTCAATAGTCAAAGGCGGTCTTATGAAACGCATTACGCCCTATATAGATGGAAGGAGGGAGTATGAATCCATGTTATCTCCAATTAAATTTCTTTGCTTGCTGTATAATGCATGTAACCTACTCATACCAACATTTTAGTGCATTCCAAATGTCTATACTACCACTGCAATTCAAACTGAATTTGAATTCGTTTCTCTATTTCAATAAGAATCTACAGTCATGATTGTTGCCAACTTCAACCATCATTCGTGTATTACCTTAATAACACACCACATGATTACTATAGAGATAGATATGAACTATGTGTACTACATGAACTCGAATTCTATTTTTTGAATACACTTGATGTTGATTCCAAATAATAGTACATTTGATGTACTAACTATATATTCATAATCTAAACCATGTTCCATACGTACACCGTGTTTATCACACAAAGTATAGTGCCCCGCCCCCAACATTATGACAAGTATTTAGACCTGAGCTGCAAAAGCCACACATTAGCCCAAATTATAATCAATGTTCTACATTATGATATATTATTCAAGTATCCGTATCCACTTTTTTATAATGAATTATGATCTTTGTTCGTCTTTTACACCTTAACGATCATCTTCTATTTGTAGCTAGCTAGCGCTAACTTTCTATCGTGCATGCACACACCCGACCCCTCTGACCCACCCTTAGTGTCCCCTCCATCGCGCACATTTGTTATTTCTCTTTAGGTTGTCCACCCGTGGTGTGTGTAGGCCCCCGGATCCTTCTTTTCCGACACACACCGGTTGATATACCTCTCTAGCCAAGTGTGCCTACCACAAACACATATATACTTCCCCTCTTCTCTTCTCATCGTCCATGCCCCCCTATGTCCAATACGGTTCCACACAGGTGCACACTCCCGCCCCTCTTTTCATTGATCTCATACTCGCGCACTCCTCCCCCCCTCGACATGGTAGGCCTCTTGCACCACCTCCTAGCCGCACCCCTCTCCCCCCGTCTTCCTCTCTGGACCTTATTTGCTTCTAACACATGCATGCGTGTATACGTACTGATCTCCCTACATATAGCCAGGTCAACTATAATTCGTTTTCCCCACGCATCGATACACTTAGCTCACTACTTATGTCTCTCCCTTTCTCGGACACACGACAATTGATCTTCCTATGTAGTTACGTATGCTTACCACAACCATATCATCTCCCCTCATCATCCTTGCATACCTCCCGACCCGTCTCTCACATGCACGTGCATACACAGACAGACATCCCCCACCCTCTCATTGATATTGCACTCATACCCTCAGTTTGTCTAGGAGGCCTCTCCCACCATTTGAGACGCCACTCCACCACCAACCCTCCAACCATGTACCTTTGTCTTTCTCCCAACCTTATTCCTCTGCTACACATATCCACGGATGCCGATCGATCTCCCTCAATACATAGATAGGTATCTCTCCTTCCCCACACATATACTAGTCGAGCGGTCTCAGCCCCCTCCCCCCCCCACACACCAATAGTCCAACGTTGTAGGTAGGTATCCATGCCACGGAGAAAAACTGCACCTCTGCCCTCTAAAATTCCAATAGGCCAGCCGCCTTGTATCTTTGACATGGGCAAACACAAATTCGATGGCACTCTTTATCGATCGCGTAGCCACACACTTCATCCATGTTTTCAATTCTATCGATATCTCATGTCCATGACTCCGTTTCACACACATTGCATATGTTACGCTTTTCTGTTTGAGATATCATCAACACATTGCCTCTGTTTCACACAAACCATCTCTCTCACACCCACCCACATACGTACCTGCACCTAAAGAAGAGGTGCACGTAGGACACACATACTCACGTCTCGTTCCTGGCCACACCCACGCGGGTACACGGTGGAGTTTGTTTCTATACGAAAATGCAGCCCACATGATAATTTGACGCGTGTAGCGGTTGTTTACTCGAAGGAGGGTCGGGTACCATGCCTAGATGGAACAAAGTTTGACTTGATGCATTAGTATTAAATGAAGTTATATATTCCTCAATGTCATGTACAGAATATAAAACGATTGCCGTGGGGAAAATGGAAAAATGGGTTTGTCTCTCGTCACACCATCTCACACAAGGCTGCGGTGGCCTCTCTCTCTCTCAGCTATGGTCAGTGATCCGGCCGCATCCTGTCCGCCGGCGGAAAGGGAGGATGTGCATCGTCTCTCCATTCGACGGCGTTGAGGCAGCACTTCCCGATTTGCAGTATCTGCCGTTCTCTCTGAGCAAGCTCCGGCGTGGTAGGGCCTTCGCCACTTGCTCACTGCCGCAGTATGGGAAGATCTTGGCTGCCGGCGCCCTCCTAGTAACATCCCGACGACCCTCAGGTACAGCTTCCTCCGGCCTTGCTCCATTGCCCATCTTCCCATGTTGCTGCATGTGGGTCTTCTTTAGTTGTTTGCTTAAATCGTATCTTGGACGGCGTACTTTCCATCTTGCAATCTCGTCCTCAAACCATTTTTGATAAACCACCATGTGCTATCTTTCCCTTATTACATGGAATGTTCCTTTTTTGTCGGCGTATGTGTCTTCAACTCGTGTTATTCGGCAGTAATTGTTTCCTTTCTACCTCCTTTTGCAAATTGGGCTATCCATTTTCACCTTGTTGCTATTGCGACCTTTCGGTGAACTACACAAATCACTTTTTTCTTAAGAGTGTTTTGTGCAGTTCTGCCAAAATGTCACACGGGCAACGTTTTTACATTTCTGTGGGACTGCAGAAAGGGAGATTGGTTTGCTATCCTCCTCATCCAACTCCGTGCCTAATCTTCTCCAACAAGAAGTTAGTCCTAAAGAGAGATTGTAGAGGTGATCAGCTTCTATTTGTGTGTGTTATGCTTCATCATCTAGTTCCATTATTATTGTAATCACACTGACTGGATATCTTTGCAAACAGGGATGGTCCGCTCGATTTTAGTGGAGCTGCCCAAAATGATCGGATTGTGGTGTCCTCCATACACCTCTTTTTTGGCTACAGAGCTGGGTGAAACTAGCTGCCAAGCAATGAACACTGTGCCAAGGAAATGGAGCCATGCCTATGAACATCATCGATCAATTATATATTTTTCTTTATTTGTACACCTTCTCACAACTTTGTCTTCAGTTGTGATGTGAATATTGGCGCTGATTAGCGAACCATTGAGATGCATTAGCAACCATGGTAGTTTCATTTGTATTTGATGGAATGTTGTAATGAGATAATCTTGAGGCAAGACACATGAATCCTAAGTTGAAACCTTTTTTTTCCTGCGGGAACCAAAGTTGAAACCTTCATAGCATCATAGTACAATTTCATTAAAATTATGCATACATATAAACAAATCCTGAAGGATTGATAGCAATGCCAGAAACAATTCAACTTCGTTTTGCCGACATGTTGGACATCCTGCATCCGGCTCCACCTGCCATGCAACAATATTGAGTGCACAATACAACTGCAGGGAAAGATTCTCCCTGGTCGTTGTGTCGTGGTAGTAATGACTAGTGAGCAGTCAAATCACAGAGCCCCACCTTCGCCATAGTAAGTTGCTCGGAAGAAGCAACCATCATTTCTCTGTTCCTTGAATCCGCTGGTACTCCTATATTCCCATAGTATAATAAGTTGCTCGGGCGAATCAACCATCACTTCACCTTTCCCACAGTAAGTACTAGTACCTACTTTTTTTAGTCTAGAAACAACCACACATGAATATTGGACGGTAGCAGCACAACAACTGAACCAAAAATTCTATAGTATGAGAATAACTGAACGTAAGCCATTGATTCACTCTATCCAATGGTCATAGTTGGGAAATCCAAACAAAACCAAGCATTGGATCAACTCTTTTAGCACTCAGATTGTTGCTGCCTACTCAACCGTCTGCCCACATAGCCCAACTATATATCCGCTCATGTGTGAGGACCACATGAGCTATCCATCCAGATTGTATGTTAAAAAAATAAAGGTTGATAACTAATGCGGCACCTCGGGCAACGCGGCCAGATCGCATTTTGCACGAGAAATTACACACCGTATTTCGTTGACATGTGGTCCCGTTCCAACATGTCAGTGAGATGACAGTGAGTCCTTTACTACTAGTATTTCCGAATGAACGTGTAGACCGGGCACCTCTTCGTGTACCATGGCAAACTGGCAACCGTCCACTGACTCTTCACCTTTCCCTCTTGATTTGAAACTGTTGTCGCATGCCCTTCCTCCATCCTCCATTTGCCTTCACCCTTCCTTTTTCCATTGTTCGATCGTCTTCTCCATGGAGGGAAAAGGCCGGAAACGACCCCGTTATTCTTGCCCCTATCTGAAAGATTACGTGGTGGAGGAACTCATTGATCGGTGCAACGTCATCACCTCAGCTAGCATGGCAGGTTCGTTCAAGACCATTCTTGAGTCAAGTAATAACATCATTACAACGAACCCAAGGGTCCAGGAGCGGTTTGATCTCCCGTATCTTCTTCGCCGTGACCCTGCTGACTGGCGCAGGGACGACGGAGGCCTCGCCTTGTGCAAGTTGATGCCGCTTGATAATGATACATGTGATGTTAAGATGACATCACTTGAGAGCAAGGCTTGGGCAGGGGCAAATGGAGATTGGGTTGTTTATATTAGGTACAAATGCGAGTGGTAACTTGTGAATGTGTACACTCATCACCGGGTTCCACTTCCAAAAAATCTCAGCAGACTGCCCAGAGGTTGGGCACACCGGTATTCTATGCATGTTCAAATACCATCATGGTGACTATCTTCTACGGAAGATAGCAATTTGTCGAGTTCCCAACCGCTCTTGGAATTACAAGAACTATGAAGTTGTTGCTATCTTTGACAAGCTTGTTGTCGTCCTTCATGGTTTGACTCGATGGATATTGCTCAAAAATCAGTTTCTATACACGGATGTGCACTGTGATGCAATTCAATAAAAGGGTCTTGTGTTTGCTTCCACCACTCATGGCACTGTTTTTGCATGGGATCCTCATAGTTTCGGTACATTTGTCTTCCACCGTAATTATAATTGTTTCATCCACATGCATGCGGGTTAGCAAGTTTCCCTTTACTAATTAACCTTCTTCTTGTGTTTCCAAGATCCTGTGAACATTCCACCACCTCTACTTGAAAAATTTTATAACCAAGGGGGAGATAACGATGGTGATGGTCACGAGCATGAGGACGAGCAGGGCCCATATACTTAGTGGCGCCTGGCAACCTATTCCGATGGATCACCCCTTCTTGTCTGTATACAACCCACTGCTGATGTTAATACTAAGGAAGCAGGTGTTGTCTCCCATGTTCGCACTCTCTGGACCTATTCCAACACCGGTTTCATGGTATTCGGGATGGATACTAGTGTGCTAGCACCGACACCTTCTCCCTAGTACAGTATTGATAGTCTTGGAGAAAACTCGCTCTTCCTTGGACAAAATTGTCCAAAGATGGTGAAAGGTGATCCAACTACTGTTGACACAACATTACTAGTACCATTTATGAGAAGCAATTGTATCTTTACCTCGGACATTTTGGTGGTTCCCTACCCTGGTACTGATATAGTAGGCCACTTCAGCCTGGATGATCAGTCCTGCATTGGTCTCGAGATTGACAATAGATGGCCCTTCCCAGAGAATCACTTGTGGTTCAAAGCAAGCGTTTCCAATGTCGAGGATTGGTTGAGTTGAAGTTCATTTCATTGCTTGTTATTTGTTCTGTGATGAAAACTCTAGTATTTATAATATATCCTCGTTGTCGTTGTGGGTTGATGACCTGTTGTATGTAATAAAATGATATGCCTGTGATGAACTTACTAAATTTATGAATGGCTTTCGAGTCACTTCTCTGAGTGAGTGTTGCGATGAGGCAAAAAATATTTTTTGAATACATAATTGTACGTGCATTGCAACAGGTTATCGGACGAGGTCAATCAACAATAGTAGTACAATATTTGTACTTGCTTCACATGCTTCGCGCATCGGGCGGGTGTTTTTACTGTAGCTGCAATTCCCATCATCCTAGGTCCTCAGATGAGTCCAGTAGAAATTGCATTCTAATGTTTGGGTTCAAACTTTCAGAACTGCTGCACTATCTCTACGTCTACGTCTACGTAATACAACCAGCTTTAAACTTGAGACCAGCCACCCACCCTCACAAAGAACACTTTTTAACCTAGCACAGACTCCAGGAAATTTGGCCACAGTGTGAGGTGGGCCATATGTTAATGTGTTCGCTGTACGTAACCAACACCTCGAATCCTTGATACTACTACTATAAGTAGTAGGAGTAGTAGGGTGGTATGGGCCAGAACAAGCATTCACGTCCAGGAGTATGGCACACGCCACCAGCACGACTTCCATCTGACACCATATTTCTTGGAGTCCGTGCTACAACAATCTCTTCAACCTCGTCGTTTCTCTAACTCAGCCATCACATGGTGGGCAAGGTGGGGGTTTGCCGATAGTCGGTTTCCTCAACTACGGTCCCACTTGTAAGGCCAACTACAATGCACGACCCCAAACGGACCTCTGTTTTGCTCGGATTCTATCCTTTTGGGTAGGGCAATGGCGTTGTGTCTGGGCCATTTCTCGGATGCAGTGGCCGTGCTCTTCTTCCCAATACAAAAACTTGCATCCATTCTACACAATAAAATTTTAAGTTAGCACAACTAGTCTAATCCGAGAGCACAACCCAAGATTTGGTCGGGTTCTTCCTTCTTTTGCCGACACGTGGGACATCCAGCATCCAGGTCGTGTCATGCAAGAAAATAGAGTGGTAGTTGAAGCCACGTGACGTGCATCTTGGGTTAAACTGTAAATAGAATCTTACTACTCTTGAGTAACTCCAAAAGCGGCCACCAAAGATCTTTATTGGATTTGTTTTTCATCACCAGCACATCAAGGTGAAAGATGTGCAGGTTCAGTGGGTCCTCTTGTGTTTTCACTGACATGTGGGACCGCATATGAGCAAACAGACGATGGGCTCCACGTGTCTGCTGGCTGGCTGAGAAGAGAGATAGAGGAGGGATGAGCACCGACTCTAAGAAATTTGTTTTATGTAACCAACACCTCGATATTCGCATGTGGTTGTTTCTAGAATAAAAAAAGGAGGTACCCCTACTTATGTTACTCCCACTACGCCTAGCCTAAGGTTAGTAGGTGACGTTGCGCTTGGCTCTTCGCCTCTTCCGGAAGTCGATGGTTCTTTAGTAGTACTTCTGGCAATCTGACACCAAATGAACTGTTGCACGTCCACCGCTTGAAGCAAAAGTTTCTCCTCGTGCTTCGAGCCACTGCACACGCGTTGGCGAGGGAGAAGGCGTAATCAATCTTCTCGTTGTTCTGCGAGTTGACGGGACACCTCAAAGTTATTTAGTACGTACTCTCTCCAAAAAAGGGTTGACCATGTCATGGCTACCATCGCGTGCTCCGTCGTTGAGTACATGCACTATTCACGTGCCATCAAGGAGAAAAAATATTGCGTAGTAGGTGCCATCGAAGTGCACGACTCACTTACGCACTGCTTATATGATTATCTTCATTTTCTAGCATGACACATGCACCTTGATGCTAGATGTCTCACGTGTTGGCAAAAGGATGAACAAAGCTCTCGTAAAAGAAAAGAGTTGAAGAACATAGATTCCCGATGATTGAGAAGGAGCAAGGAACCTCGCGGTGGAGCGTCTGCAAGGAACCTTGCATGTTTTCCCCTGTTTTTTGCCGCCTGCCCACCTATAAACAAATAAAAGAACATGAACTCTTTGCTAACCACTAGAAATGATACATCAGGATGCTAAGTTGAAGATGTTTTATAGTTTATATTGATAACCACGCAACAAGCCACGCATGTAGAGGACGCATGCAGCCACGCATGTACACACGCCAACGCACTAACTCCATCCAATCCAACTCATGCACATACGCGCACAGCATGGAGCACACAACACACGTAGGAGTACACAACACGTGCATGAACACACACTCGGCCGCAGAATGCACGTGAATAACACATGCATGCGCACACACTCGGCTGCATGGAGGCTTGCGCCATCTGTGGCGACGTCTGGTTCGTCATGCTACGGCGAAGCTCGCACACAATGGCGCCTACGCATCTCTTGCAGCACCTCTTTGACATTGTTGCTCAACGACTAGTCGGAGACGAAGACGACCGCAACCTCGGCCTTAGAGATATTACCGGTGAAAAAACACGCATGCTGCACGCACACGAGCTCGTACGGAGTGCCCACGACGTGGTGCGTCCCTAGTCGCCTCTACTCCTTCTGCGCATGTTGTCTATCAAGGCGGCTGCATGCCTAAGGATGATGAGATCTTCTAGGACTCAGATGATGACAAGGAAAATTACGAGACACAAGGTGACGTACACCGTCAAGGTCCACGGTCAAGGGGGTGCTAAGTGCTAAGTGCTTAGATGTGCTTAGATGAGGTGCTAAGTGCATTAAATGGCTTAGTAACTCAAATCTTCAATGCACAGGTGCTTAGTTTATTGTTGCTAAGCTTGCTTCATTTAATTAGCTATAGACTCAAAACTGTCTTTCCACCGTTTCTTCCTGCGGTCACCAAACTAGTCTCTCTCTTCTTAATTAACTTGCCACATC
The DNA here is from genome assembly GCF_018294505.1 of Triticum aestivum. Classification (NCBI taxonomy): domain Eukaryota; kingdom Viridiplantae; phylum Streptophyta; class Magnoliopsida; order Poales; family Poaceae; genus Triticum; species Triticum aestivum. The sequence continues at coordinate 661,846,222 of NC_057810.1, read as the reverse complement.
ATATTTTATGCCTACGTGGCAGGCTTAGCAGCTATACCTGGTGGAGCACTCGGAGAGGCCAAGGATGGTCATAGTGGGGAGTAACTTATACCGTAACGTATTACTATGTTACTCTAAACATGTCTATAAACTGGAAAGGAGGGAGTAGTAACATAGACTAGTGTCGTCTGCAGAGTATGGAAGCACATGATATTTCCCCGTCCGGACCGATCCACAGTTGGCTTCTCACCTTCTTGGCCTAACAAAAACTCCTCCCCCCTCCCGAGCGCGCTTCCCGCCCGGTGCCAGCAGAGCCCGCCGCTCCACATTGATGGCAAGTCAGGGCGACACGACCTCTCACTGCTTCCGCCGTTGAAGCGGCATGCCGACCGAGGGCACCGCCTGCTCCACGCCCAGAATTTCAGACTACACAGTGGAGAGTAACTTTAGACAAAGTACTACAATTAGATGACATAAGCAGGCTATTAGGATTTAAATATAGTATTTGTGCTTAGTTGAAGGAGAGAGAAGAGAACCAGATTGTAAACTTGTAGCCGGTTGTAGCAGGAGCCCTAACATACTTTCTGAGACAAAAGGTGGGGCCATTATTAATGATATAGTATTTATACTAAAGGGACTAACGAACGCCTTAATTACTCCATTTTTTTGAGACAAACCTTGGTGGGGCTATTATTGACTTGGACGTGGGGTTTGGGGGCCAAAGTCCTACTATTACACTTGGTCTTACTCGCACGACTGACCTGACATGCTCTACCCTAGCCGCTGCTGTATTATATGGTTTCCCACCGTTCCAGATCTTAGCCCGCCACGCAATTCTTCTCCAGCCGACACCCTGTGCGTTCGGTTTATTCGGTTTACATGGTTCGGTTTATATGGTGTTTCAGTTTGTACGGTATTAATACTTTGGTAAATACGGTATGAAAATAAAATACAGTTCGGTTTTGGTATGTACCAAATTATTTCGGTATGGTTTCGTATATACCATAAAAACCAAAGTTGACACGAATTTGAAAATGACATATAATAATTTGCAAATTTATGACTCAAAACACATACTATTTTACACAAATAGTATATGACTACATATATAAGTATATATGAATGCATTGATTCATCTGTTGATGGTTATGGATGTGCTTAGCATTTTAAAAGGAGAAAAATGACTATGTTACAAGAAAATTTATGTGCTTAGTAGTGAATTTAACTCATGTACAAGAAAAATGACAACTTTTATGGTTATTCATCTCAAGAAATATAAATTTATTTTTTACTTCGGTTTATTCGGTTAACCGTTCTGTTTTTCGGTATATACCATAAAAACCAAAGTTCAAATCGGTATGAAAAGTTCATACCATACCAAAACCAGAAACCATAAAAACCATATAATCGGTTCGGTTCGGTTTATTTTCGATATGGTTTTTCGGCTTGGTTTTCAAATGCACAGTCACTAGCCCTCCTTCCGGCGTGCACCGAGAGAAGGGACAACAATCCTCCGAACCCCGCCTTTCGTGATCCTGTATGGGAGAGGGGCGATTAGGTTTTTGGGGATCACACTCCTATGACTGCTGCCAGCGACGACTTCCTGAATGATAGCCTTCTTCCCCGACCTCGGTAAACTCTTCATCAACGACATGAGTGACAACATCAACCACAGCGGTTCTGCTCCTGCTATACAGTATGTGATTCTGTCCTCCTGGTTTAGTCCGCATCATTACTTTGATGTTTGCAATTGTCGTCATGATCTATTTACTGATGATTCGAATTAAATCTCATAGTAAATTGCTCATATATTCAACAATCCAATCCAAAAACCTGATTATAGGAAATTTACTCCAAGTGGTTTTGCTGCACTTTTGAAGGCGCCTACTTTTAAGGGGGTGCAATATAAAAGGTGGCGCACAACAGTAGTATATTGGTTTCAGATCATGTTCTACTATGACGCCACTAAGGGTAAGCCTGAGGGCGATCTTAATCCAAAACAGCAGGAAGCTTTTGAGAACATGGATACCCTCTTCAAAGCCGTCCTACTGAGTGTTCTTGACGATTCCATTATGGATTCATATATGTCGTTTGACAGTAGCAAAGACATGTGGGTTGCGCTCGAGGCCACGTTTGGGCCCTCGGGCGCTGGCAACGAGTTTTCCATCATGGAGCAATTCTGTGAGTACAAGATGACTGATGAGCGCTCTGTTGTTCAGCGGACTCATGAGATATAGTCGCTCTCTACGGAACTTGAGTACTTTAAGTGTGTGTTGCCGGAAAAATTTGTTGTTGGGACCATCATTGCCAAGCTTCCACCTTCGTGGAATGATTTTGCTACTTCTCTGAAAAACAAGAGACATGAGTTTTCTGTTTTGGATCTATTTAGCACTCTTGATTTTGAGGAGAAGGCGAGAGGAAAAGACACACGTGCTTGGGTCGCTGAGGGAGCTTCTAGTGCCACATGGTACATGAGAAGAACTTCCAGCCCAACCAGCCCAAAACAACAAGAACAAATCTCAGCGGAAAGGCAAGTTTGATGCAAAGAACAAGCCGTCACATTCTACCAACTTCAAGAAGAATTCTCATAACGGGAAGGGATACAAACCTCAATTTTGGTAGCACCACACAAAATTTATATGGCTGCATCTACCTGCTGTCAGCTAACCTCATGGTTCTCCAGGCATTCCCACATTCGTAACTAGGTACAATGACTACCACCAGATGAAATTAGCTTATTCGTACGTTGACTTGCTGAATGCAGTGCGGAACGATCCTTTCATGTGTGGAGGAGCAAACAAGTAGTGCAGCCAAAGGTGGAAATCAACCAAGGACTTCTAAAATTATATATAATCTTCCTCAGGCAGGTCAGTATCCCCTTCGTCCAGATGATCGTGTTTTGTCATGCCGAGCTATTGATATGTGCTACTGTTTTGCAACACTGTTTAAGTATCACTACTGTTTTCCTATCTTTTCAGATTCGGGACAATGAAGATGATTTCAGGGGAACTGCACAATATGGACTCATATTGAGTCATCTCTATTGCCTCATGTGTTTGCTGCAAATGTGTCAGCTTCAATTGCAACGCAAAAGAAGAGAGCGGTTCTTGGGAAAAAGCGAGTAGTTAGTGCAGCGGGCCTTATAAACACGAACAACTCGCTCTCCCGCTTCCGTCTCCCCCCCAATTCCCCCCACTCCCCAATCTTCCTCACTCGTCTAGAAAACCCCTGCTCACCTTCTTCCTCACTCGTACAGAAAACGCCTGCTCCTCTTCTTGCACTCCTATAGAAATCCCCAGACCTCCTTCTTCCCCACTCGCACTGCCACTACGCTCATCTCTGGCTACTCTGATCAAACCCGTGAGCTCAGCGCGACGCCCACAAGGAAAATGGAATCGGCTGGTCCCAACGCCAAGAAGATGAGGCTCCCGCCAGCGGCAACGCCGGTTGTAGATCCCGCACCCGGTAGCGCGGGGAGAAGCGGAGAGCCCCCCCAACCCGGATCTGAGGATTTGGTAGAATCTCCGGTGGACCGCATCAGCGATCTCCCGGATGTCCTTCTTGAGGAGATCATCTCGCTTCTCCCCACCAAGGATTGCTGCCGCACACAAGTTCTCTCAACTCAGTGGCGCTCTCTATGATGCACCGCTCCCCTCAATCTCGACTGTAGTCGTCCTTCCTGAATTTGATCTCCTCGGAGCCATCGTCTCTTCTCACCAGCAGGGCCTCGTTCAATGCCTCTGCATCCCGACACGCTACCTGCTGTCCATACCCGGCACGATGGATGCTCGGCTGACATCCCCTGAATTCGGAAAACTCCAACAGTTTGAGTTGTACCATTATCACAAAAGTTTCATGCCACGAACACACCAAGAATTTGTGCCCGCACAACCGTTGTCCATCCCGCGGTTTTCCTCCTCTCTCCACACCTCCACCTTCGCCTGGTGCCATCTACCAGACGATCTAGTACAAATGCTTCAACTCCCACTACTAAAAAAACTTTCGCTTGTGGTGGTTTATCTGTCAGAGGCCTCACTACACAGCATCATCCACTCCAGTTGCCCTGCCCTGGAGAGCTTGCTGATTGTTTTGGGAATAGAAATCTGTAATAGTTTTCCCAAATAAAGTTGCCTCACCTTAAAAGCATTGGAGATTGTTTTGAAGGACAGCAGCTCATCATCGAAGATGCCCCTTCACTTCAAAGGTTGCTCCTTGATAATTTTTATAGACCTTCACAAATAACTGTCGTCTCTGTGCCCAAACTGGAGACCTTGGGTGTAATTTGTGACCCGTTTAATGATCACAATGAGTTGGTGTTTGGCTCCTCACTTTTTCAGGTACCGTATATTATCATCTACACATTTGTAATCATAAGCTGCATTTTTCATTTGTGCGCATGAGTTTTATATCATCTTGGAGTACACTTTGGGTACTAATATTATGTTATATGCTCAATGTAGAGTTCTTCCATTGATAGCCTATCAATGCTGCTGGATTCTGTCAAGATCATATATATCAGAATGTTTAGTTTTGATCTAAACATAATTATTTGCTTGCTGCGATGATTTCGATCTCTGGAGAATTTATATATAGAGGTGATGATTTCATGCACATTGAAAGCCCGTATATATTGTACTAGAATTAACTGTTCAGTTGTCGTTCTTTCGACATACTCTTTTTTCAGACCTTAAATGTTTTCAATCTTCATGTCTACTTAGGCAGAACCACATGGAGCAAAACATATAACCAATCGGTGGCGTAATAAGCACCAGGATTTTCTCAGTTCTCATGACATTCGTTTGAGGACAATAACAATGGAAGGATATGTATCTAACCAGGAAAATAGAAGCTTTGTCACATTCTTCCTGTTGAATGCGAGGTTACTATTGTCCATGAGGCTTAATTTTTACCGCAAGAGATTTCTCACGGACGGACTTGTTGAACAGAAAAAAAGAAGTTTCAGGTGGAAAAATGGGCTTCTAAACGTGCTTGGCTTCTATTTAAACAAGTTGTAGTAATCCTGAAATAAATTTTTTGCACAGGATGTTGATTTTATGGATCAGACCGATCCATTTGTTTGTGACTGCAAAAAGAGTGGTTGGGTTAGATGTTACTGCCATGTTCAATATGGGTTTTGTCTAAAAATTTGATGAACAATTAATCCTTAGGCTTTTTGTACCATTTGTATGCTTGAGTTGCCTGTTGTTGCCCTCGTACTCCCCTCCACCTGCCACTACACTACCGCATCTTCCACGGCTGTTGTTCGTTCCCGTCCGAGGCCTTGCCGTCATTCTGCACCTTGGTTCGCTCGCTGTGCCTGCCGCCATCTGGCGTTGTCAACATGGTCAACAACAAAGAGGAATCAGGAGATGATTGTATGTGGAGAGGCTGATGGTAGGGACCCACCAGGGTTATTTCATTTCGCAAGCAGGTGCCTCGTTATTACAAGCCAAAAAAATACTTCCTCCTAATTGTTTGACAACTAGGTCCCACGCCATTGTCAATGTAGTCAATAAACGAGAAAATTACACAACGAGCGGATAACACCAGGGACCCAGCAGCTCACCCAGTCGTTTTTTAGTTTTAGAGACTGAGCTCAACTGCGCGCTGTGCGCGGGCTGTGGCCCGTCTAGCCCACACTTACGCTTTTATTAAGCACATAACGAGCCCAGTTGATATATTTTTTCTTTCTGAAAATGGCTAGCCCAGTTCTTTTTTTGGAGAATACCAAAACTGAGGCCTACTTGCTTTTCTCAGCCCTGCTGGGCTACAAATCTTTCAAGACGAGGAGGATGTAAGTAGTAAGAAATGGGCTTCCCCAGAAAATGGGCTATAAGTTGTAAGAAATGGGTTGTAAATTTTTAAACCAAAACCGACCGGCAATTGCATTATAATATCATTTTTTATCAGGATTTCTCTACTCTCTACTCTTATAAAAACCAAAGCCAACTGGCAATTACATTAAAATATCATCTTTTCTCCCACAAGATAAACTACTCATACAAATGCATCTTCATGTTCCGTGCAACGAACGGGCATCTAGCTAGTTAAGATTCTAAATTTCATTCATTTTTTTGCGGAGAATTGTTTTTTGAATTTTATTTTGATATAATTTTTTGAAAAATATTTTTAACGTGACTTAAAATTTCGTGATTAATAGAGTTCGGACCCCCACCAAAATATGCAAAATTTCGTTGAATTTTTTAGTAGTGCCCAGAATATATGGTCTGTAATGCTAATAAAGAGAATATGGGCTTCAAATATCCTTAAGAATTACCAAATGGCTGTAAATTATTGAAAATAATGGGTAATGGGCTATATGATGTTTTCCACATATTTGGAGGCTGACTTCTGGGCCTACTAGGTTGACCATGACACTGTCCTAATTTTTTTTTGACGCGTACGCAAGGCTTTGTCAACTTAGTCGACACATAGCAGTGACTGTTGGATGTCCATCCAACGGCCGCCGTGCTTCTTCAATCTCTGATCTTCTTGCTCCAGCCGCCCAAACCAGCACCGACGGACTGCCTGCTCCCTCCTCTCGTGGCTGGCTGTGCTGCTGCTAGGCCATCCCTCTAACCACCCACACATCCTGTTATTTTCCGGCGACGTCAGCCTCACCCCGCAGCCGACCAGTCAGCGCTCATACTCTCCTCAGCATGGGCATCCGCTGCGGTGGCTTTGCCGGCTTCGGGTGGTTCCCTTCCTGGGCCTTGCCCTCGTACACCGCATTTGTGCTCTCGGCACAGTGAGGTCGACATGGTCAACAAACAACAACCATCGGAAGAGGCTGACGGTAGGGGCCCACACAGGGAAAGGCCTCCTTATTACGCGTAAAATAATGATTCCTCCACCTGATAGTTGGGACCCACCGGAAGAGCCTTCGTATTTCGTGAAAAAACGCTCCCCCGCTGTCAGCTCGGAACCACCAGAAGTGCCTCCTTATTAGGCACAAAAAAAATGAATACCCCCCTGCTAGCTGGGACCGACCTTGGTGGGAGGCTCACTTGCAGGCCTACTAAGTTGACGGGGACGGAGGGCTTTGACAACTTAGTCAATATGAACGATTGTAGCTCCAGTGACCGTACGATGTCCATCCAATGGTGTAGTGCTTCTTCAACCTCTGGTCTTCATGCTCCAGCCTCCCAAAGCAGCGCCGGTCATACCGCATGGTCCTGCCTCCCATGGCCGGCTGTGCTGCTGTGGAGGCCTCACCGCCCCCTACTATTCCCACCGCTGGCCAGGCCATGCGGCGACGGCAGCCTCACACCACATCCGAACCAATGAACGCTCGTACTCCTCTCCGCGTGGGCTTCCGCTGCTGCGTCTTCCCTGGCTCCGCGTCGTCCCCTTCCTAGGCCTCACCGTCGTCCACCGCCCTGGTTCTCTCGGTGTGGCGTGGTCAATGTGGTGAAGGAATGACTTCCATCTGAAGAAAACTGTACGTGGAGGGGCTGACAGTTGGGTCCATAGCGGCCGCAAGGAAGTGCCTCCTTATTACGCGCAAAATAATTATTCCTCCACTTGACAGCGGGGACCCACCGGACGGGCCACCGTATTTCGTGAAAAAAAAACGTTTCCCCCCTGAGTGCTGGGACCCACCAGCTACATCTTCGCACGCAAGGAAGTGTCTGACAGTAGGGACCCACCTGGTTGAAGCGTACATAACGTTGTCATTCTTGTCACGAACGTGTACGTACATACTGGTCGATGTAGAGGTGCGCACGTGTCGTAGTAGAGGCGCGCACGTAGCATGTCACGTACGTACAGCAGCCAGTGTGCAAGAAAGAAAATACGGCCACGTACATACATACAGGTGAGGTCTCGAACGCCTACTCGCGCATACGTACGGCCAGGGCTCGTGTACATGGCTGGGTAGGAACGAAGAAACTGCATCGTCGTCGTGTTCATGGGGAGCCAACCGGCCGGGTCGGAAAGAAATGCGTCGTCGTGTTCATCTGGAGGGCTTGGACGGAACATCCGATGGAAACGAGGCATGGCGTACCGGAGAACAGAGCAAACGGCCTTGTGTTCGACCGGCCACGTTCAAAATGGGATCCTGTTCATCGGGAGGAGTCTGGCGTACCACAAAACGGAGGAAATGGACTTGTGTTGGACCTCCTACGGTCAAAACGGGGTCCTATTGATCGGGAGGAGTGTGGCGTACTGCAAAACGGAGGAAACGGACTTGTGTTGGAGTGCTACGGACGAAACGGGGGTCTTGTTCATCGGAAGGGTGTGGCGTACCACAAAACGGGACTCCACATCATACTGTTCATCTCCACCATTGACCTCCTCCAGCCTCCACGGGCTACTGTTCATCCACTGTCGACCACCTCCTGCCTCCACCTACGACTGTTCATCCACGAGATCCTGTTCTTCGAGCCTCCACCGCACGCTACTCCACCGGCTACTATTCAACCACCCCTCTCCACGGGCTCCTATTCAACCACCCCTCCACGTGCTACTATTCATCCACCCCTCCACGGGGTCGTCCTGTTCATCCAGCCCTCCACGGGGTCCTGTTTATCTAGCCCCAACCGGCAGATTGATCGGGGTCCTGTTCATCCAGAGGCAACACCACGGGGTCCTGTTCATCCACCGCCACCGGGAACTGTTCATCCAAATCACCCCCAGCAACATTCACTATTCATCCAGACGCAGCATCAATCGGCTTCAGTTAGCAGCAGTAGCGAAGGAATCGCTCGATTGGGTTCAGTTAACAGCCATCGATCGATTGCTCGGGTTCAGTAACACGTACTGCAGTGCAATCGCTCAGGTTCAGTAGGCGAACGTCTCGCTCGGGTTCAGTTAGAGGCCAACGCCTCGCACCCTTGTGCGTACGATACGAGAGAAACGCGCATCGCTCGGCCCCCGACCACTAACCGTAACCGGGAACTCCCCGATATTTTCCTTGCCCTCGCTTCTACCATGGTTTTTTCGTCATGCATGGCCCAAAGAATATCATGCAGCTGCGTCTCCAGCCCGCCCAAGACGAAAAGCCCATTTTCTGTCATAATTTTTTGTCATAGAAGTAGGAGCCCACCACATCTATGATGATACCGGGTTTTGTCACAATTATCGTCATAGAAGTGTCATAAGTATGACAAAAAAAATTCGTTTGGCCCAAAATGTCACAGATGTGTCTTTTTTTTGTAGTGTTGGGTCATCATCTGAACCACTAGCAAGTACAATGCAATTCAGCGAATCTAGAAGCATATTCTCAGCTCCTTCAATAGACTTTTCGTCTGCAGTTTCGCGAAAATGTCAAGATAGAAAAGATAACTCGTCTTTGACCTGAACACAAAATCAACAAACAATATGTAAAGATTGAAGTCACTTGCATAAAAGAAAAATGGAAAAAATGGGAAAGAATGGAATTTTTTTGAGGAAAATGAAGATAAGTACCAAGGAAGGTAGTAAACCACCAATAGCCTTATCAAGCGCAGATCTAAACTTCACATATTCATGGGCAGAATCTTGATTTAGATCACAAGAACCAACGCAACCCATGGAATAGACAGTTTGAGATATCAACTTGACCTATTAAAGGCATAGAATTAAAAAATCAGTATTGTACAGAAACAAGTGAGCTTATAAAACATTAGAACATCAGAAGAAACTTAAAAAAATGAACATTAATAAAAGAATGAAGAAAACATACAGGACGCCGGCCATATTCCCTTGGACCTTTGCAATCCAGATTAGCAAACTCTTTCACTAACGATTTTTTCCAAGCCTTTACTCTAGGAATTCCAGGAGGCACTCGACGTAACCCAAAATCCGGAAAATCTAAGTAATAGCACTGCAAAAGAATTACCACAAACATTAAAAAATAAAATTTCAAAAATCTTGATTGAATAAAAAAGTTCAATCACGAAACACATCATCTACTAAAATAAAAACAAAACAGAAAATATAACTTACACATAGCCCATAAATGCAGCCGCCCAAGGTAGTTAATCTGTTCTATTTTGTAGGGTTTTTTTTGGATCTTTTTGATATTTCCTTATGTATGCCATAAGCCAATCAAAAACAAACTTGGACAAGTCATAGTTCCTAATTTCAGTTGAATCAATAAGAATTCCTAGGTCTTTCATGTTGGGGTAAATATTTGAATTGGGGCACAATACAGTTGCAAAGGCAACCAGGAGAAAACATCTTAGGAAATCAATGTCAGAGATATCAGGTTTAAGAATTCTCAACCCAAACCACTTGATAGAAGGGAGTGAAGGTTCACCAATAATATTGAGGAATGTTGCTTTTGTCACTTCACTGCCAAATAAGGATGGCAATGGGCCGGGTTTGGATCGGGTTGAACAATATCAAATCCATATCCATATCCATGAAGACAGTCTTTGCCCGCCCATGAAAAAAATCCATGATTGAAAAATTGTGTACATGTCCAAACCCGATGGATATCCATACCCACTGGATATCCATTGGGTCCTCTAAAGACATATAAATAAGGCATAAGACAATGTTAACATAAGATCTTCCATTCTTCACCTCGTGGCAAGTTAGGCTTCACTTATTGTAAACATTAACTTATGGTGTCCACTAACAACCTAATATCATTTAATATTTTTTCTAAAAGATGAGAATGACGAGTCATTTAACGAGGAGATAAAAATAAGGGAAGGAGCGCTAGAGTATATTAGTGGGGATTGAATGTCAACTAATAAAAGCCACGATGGGGATTGTGGAATTTCTTTTGCATGTTTTACATAACAAAGTGTAAAACTGCAGTGGGACATGTGACTGTGGGGTCGGGATAGCAGAATTTTGCCCATTGATGCATACTATCGAGTCGGGTTTGGGTCTATCCACGGGTATAAGATTATATCCATGCCCTACCCATGAGTAATCGGGTCGGGTTTGGGCGTCGCCCATGGGCACAAAAGCATATCCAAACCCTATCCATTCGGGTCGGATATCCATGGGTATCCATGTCCATGGGTAAAATTGCCATCCTTACAGCCAAATAAAACTTTTCTGCCACCTATTGGAAGACCAAAAAGTAGATGAAATGATTCGGGGCTCATTGGAATGACTTTGTTCTCAAGAACTATGTCACCAGTAGGTGGATTCACTTTCCCTGCTATCCATTGCGCAAAACCTCTTGGAACAGAATTGCACTCAAAATCAAGAATGAAAGGGCAACCATAATTCTTAATGACATCTAATCTTGCTGGTGGTATTTTGTTCAATAGGTCAGTAAAATAGCCATGGTTACACCTGCTCATTGCCTTCTTTGGAGGAAGTGGGGCACGCTAAGCAAGAAAAACATAAAAAAAGAATTTAGACTCCGGATCGGTCAAGAAAATAAAGGGTAAAATAAATCCATTCCTTGTACAAGTATTAGCAGACAGAGGCAGTGCAAAACATCACAACTATTCAATCCCAACTACACCTTTAAACTAGGAATAAATATCAGAAAACTTCAAACAAGTAATTTGTTACTCAATCATAATATACTTAACATGTATTGTACAAAACATTAGATAACTGTAGTTTGCACTGAGTATGGGGTAAAAAATGAGATGAATGTCATTTGATACAAGCAAACAAAACAGAGAGACTACTTGGCCACAATTGGTATCCTAGGGACATTGGAGTTTCTTGAATCAACTCTAATGAAGAAGTATGGGAACATTTGCAACACTATTACATAACATCTAGTGTCCTAAATTAATAGTTGTGAGCAAAGAAAACATTTGCATTATCAATTAATGATCATCATACATGGCACTGACAAAGAAAAACTCTGACAACATGTAAAACAATTGACTCTAGCATTAAAGATTAATTACTGAACATATAAGGCAGAAGTGGATTACGTCCTGGGACACCAGCAGTTTTACGGTGGAAAGTGTGGAAAACATCAAAGCCTGACATGTCAGTCATGCTGACATAACAACTATTGTCTCTAACAAATGGTTCTGAGCAACAAAACATTTGCAATACCAATGTAAAATCATCATAATTAGCGCTAACAAATAAAAGACTGTGTCAACATGAAACTAACTGGATCTAACATTTTAGCAGAATGAATGAACACAACCTACAACAGAGAAAACTAGCAAGCTTGCATACTGACATATAGAGTAGTAAACGACAGAGTAAATAAGCTAAAATGATAGTAAATGTGAATAAACCAGTATATATAATGATATAATGGAGGAATTAATTGCTATAAAAAAGACTTACGCAAGGATTCATAGAACACTCAGCATTGCCATTTGAGGAGTAAAACTGTCAGCAATCACAAAGGGGTTGTATCAATAAAAAATGAAAACACAAAAAAAATCAGACACATAATTTAGAAAAATCAAGTTAGAACAAAAACTTACCAAATTCCGCAAGTTATTTAGGAAATTTTCAACATCAAACTGAACATCTCTGCCGCCTACCTGGAAAGCAGCATAAAAACAGTGGGTTATACTGCTCCAATAACAAAACAAAACACTGGAAAACAACAAAACTTCTAGTTGGAAAAGATAAACATTAAAAAATAAATAAGAAACACACATCAAGTATCTGAGTCTGTCCTTCTTTGAACTGGCTTTGCGAAACAATTGTTTCATCTAACTCATCATCACGGTACATCCTTTCACTGTCTTCCAAATCATTGGTGTCGCTAGCCATTGTAGCGACCACGATCCCAATGGACCGAAGTCTCTGTGCTTAAGTGTCATCCCAGGATTGGTAAGCTGACACACACAATACTCAAGGAATTATAACAGAGTTCAATCACACACTTATTACATCGAGGTTATCGAAAAGAGTATCGGTTACACAAATAATATGGCTGAAGGCCATCTAAACTACATAACTGCGGAAGCTTCAAAGATAAATGAGTCCATCAACTCCAACAGCATAACTGAGTGCATGACAATGACCTATCGCATCTTATTCTTCGTTGGTAAAGTCTGCAACATGAGACGTTGCAGCCATGTAGGTCAGCACATGGAATATGCTGGCAGAGTTACACTGTAAAGTAAATGAATGCAAAAACTATATCTACATGCATATTTGGCTAGTGGAGGCTCTAAGTTTAATGTTTTGCATAAAGCTAATTTTTCCCTACAGTAGAGGAATAAATTTTATTAACTGCAAAGTTATACCAATAATGAGAAGGTTCCTCCAACTCAAATCCCAACGTTAATCAAATATCATCATTAAACCTAATTCATTAATTAAAGTGTGGTGAGATCAACAACAATATCCACTTCTAGATACTCAAGATGTCCATAACCGGGGACACGGCTAACCATGATTAGTTTATACACATCACAGAGGTTGCGCACTTTTCCCCACAAGACTCGACCGCATCCATGATCGGAAGATCGAGACATAGTGTTTTTGAAGCATTAACTCTCTACTCCGGGTAGACCGGTACACCTACTTTCCCCTACATCTCCTAGTTTACCTCTTCAAGAGCTCACACAACTTACTGAACTATGCTAGAGCCCATAATGGCTCGTCGCTGCACACGGAAGTTTCTAGGCATGAAATATCATATGATCCCTTTGAGCCTGGGTGGCGAATCGAGGAAAAATCACACGGGTACTTCGGGATTTTCCAATGGTCAAGCACTGGTTTCTCCAGGTGCCCCAACGAATCCACCCAGATGTGTATTAATGTGGCCACCTTATTGTTATCCAAAATTATTATCTCTCACAACTTCCATGTACGTCATGATCCAATCCCCTTCTACGAGCATCGCTAAGCAATAATTGAGCATAACGTATATTCACGGGGTGATCAAAGGTAATAGGTTCCTACCTCAAGTACTACAACAAAAACCACATGTTCCTAATCCTACTCATGCAAATATTTGAGGGGCAAAAATAATGCATGGTAAAAACTGGGTATAGAAGAGTATGATCAAAGTGTAACTTCCCTTGCTGACGATTGGAAAACTCTAGAGATTTGTAGTAACAAGCTTCTTACTTATGAAAATCTAGCGTAGACAAACACTAGCATACATAAGCAATCAAGCAAACGATGCAAGAAGAAAGCGAGAAAAGATCCAAATAAAACTCGAAACAAGAAAATAACTAAACTAAACAAAAATAATAATTCTAACAGTATTAAACTTATGTGGATTAGATCTTAACAGTAGGCATATGTGATTAGCTACGATTTGCAAAAAGAATCAACTCAAACGGAGCTACGAAGCTCAATATACAAGCAAAACAAGATCAAATACTAATCTGAACTAAACTCAAATTTTAAATAGTCAAAATTATGTTCAAGTTGGTTTACTAGATAGAGGGGATCGTTACAAAGATTTAGGCATTAGTTTCATCTAATTTGGACAAACGAGCTAAAAGTTACGCTAGTTTGAAGATCAGGGGCTAATTTGCGATAAAACTAATCGCAGATAGGTCCCTGGACGAAAAAACAGAAAAAGAAAAACTATCAGACGAACGTCGGCTATTAGCTTCTAACGAACGAATTCGTTCATTATCAGATCTAAATGGGTGAACATTCACTAATTAACGAACTAAAATGAAATAAACCGATCTAATCTAATAAACCGAAACTAAAAAAATAAACCGATTAGCCGGGCGGTTTTTACCGGTCTTTGGCCGGTTCGGTCGACGATGGTGGTGCGACGAGACGGGGGCGTCGGCTTCAGCGAGACGGCGGCGGCGGCGGCGGCTTGACTGCGGCGGGGCGCGGCGCAGGCGTCGGCAGCGCGGGATCGGGCGGCGGCTTGGGACGAGGTGAGGAGGCGGCGGGGGCAGCGTTTATAAGGAGGGGTCGGGTTGGCCGACTTGGGTGAGGGGGCGGCCGGAACGGGAGTCCGGGTCGGACTCCCCGACGTGGCAGCGGCGGACTCCAGCTCGGAAGCCGGCGGCAGGAGCGGTGCGGGAGCTGGGCCGTGGCCTGGCTTGAGCTGGGCCGGCCCAGTTCGGCGCGCGCGTTTTTTAAACAATTTTCCTAGAGACTAAAACATTCAAAATAAATATAAATACAAGCCTAAAATTCCAAAAAAAATCATGTAGCTAAATGGCCTCATTAGTGACATCGTGAACATTTTTCTAGGCTTATATGCCTAAACTAAAGATAAACTTTACAGTTCTAATTACTCTGCTAACAAATAAATAATCTAGCAAATAAAATCAAATAAACTCTCAAAAATTCAAATTTCAATTTCAAATATTTTTCTACTAAATTGAAGAAGTAATATTATCTTCTCTCATTATTTTTAGAAATGTTTGGAAAACAAATTTTGAAAACAATTTGATCCAATTACCAAATTTTGATAATTCAAAACTGGATTTTTGTGAAACCTTCGACTCTCTCAAATTGGTCCTTGAGTTGCTTAAGGCCTCTTGGATCAAAATGCAACCAAAGTAAACAACAAAATGCATAAATCATGTATGCATATGAATGCTCTATCTACAACATCCAAATTGGAAATTGGATGTTACAAACCTACCCCCCTTAAGATGAGTCTCGCCCTCGAGATTCGGGTTGGTCAGCAAAAAGGTGTGGGTGGTCCTTACCGATGTCTTCTTCTCACTCCCAGGTAGCTTCCTCCTCCGTATGGTGGCTCCACTGAACTTTGCAAAACTTGATGACTTTGTTGCGAGTAACTCGGCTGGAAAACTCGAGAATCTTAACTAGCTTCTCTTCATAATCAGATCTCTATCCAACTGAATCGCTTCCAGTGGCACTTTTGCTAGGAAACATAGTAATTTCAAAAAAATTCCTACGCACATGTAAGATCATGGTGATTCATAGCAATGAGAGGGGAAAGTGTGTCCACATACCCTCTTAGACCATAAGCGGAAGCGTTAGCACAATGCGGTTGATGTAGTCATACGTCTTCATGGCCCGACCGATCAAGCACCGGAAGCACGGCACCTCCGAGTTCTTGAACACGTACAACTCGATGACGTCCCTCGAACTCCGATCCAGCCGAGTGTCGAGGGAGAGTTCCGTCAGCACGACGGCGTGGTGACGATGATGATGTTCTACCGACGCAGGGATTCACCTACGCACCGCTACAATATTATCGAGGTGGATTATGGTGGAGGGGGGCACCGCACATGGCTAAGAGATCAATGATCAATTATTGTGTCTAGAGGTGCCCCCTGCCCCCGTATATAAAGGCGCAAGGGGGAGGGGGCGGTCGGCCAGCAGGGGGCGCGCCAGGAGGACTCCTACTCCCACCGGGAGTAGGACTCCCTCCTTTCTTTGTCCAAGTAGGAGAGGGGGAAGGAAGGGAGAGAGGGGAGGAAGGAAAGGGGGGCGCCGCCCCCCTCCTTGTCCTATTCGGACTAGAGGGGGAGGGGGCGCGGCCTGCCCTTGCCGCCCCTCCTCTTCTCCACTTTGGGCCCATGAGGCCCATTAAACCCCCAGGAGGGTTCCAGTAACCCCCCGGTACTCCAGTATATATCCGATAACCCCCGGAACTATTCCGGTGTCCGAATATAGTCGTCCAATATATCAATCTTCATGTCTCGGCCATTTCAAGACTCCTCGTTATGTCCGTGATCACATACGGGACTCCGAACTACCTTTGATACATTAAAACATATAAACTCATAATATAACTGTCATCTAACCTTAAGCGTGCGGACCCTACGGGTTCGAGAACCATGTAGACATGACTGAGACACGTTTCAGGTCAATAACCAATAGCAGAACCTGGATGCTCATATTGGCTCCCACATATTCTACGAAGATCTTTTATCGGTCAAAACGCATAACAACATATGTTGTTCCCTTTGTCATCGGTATGTTACTTGCCCGAGATTTGATCATCGGTATCTTAATACCGAGATCAATATCGTTACCGGCAAGTCTCTTTACTCGTTATGTAATGCATCATCCTGCAACTAACTCATTAGTCACATTGCTTGCAAGGCTTATAGTGATGTGCATTACCGAGAGGGCCCAGAGATACCTCTCTGACAATCGGAGTGACAAATCCTAATCTTGAAATACGCCAACTCAACATGTACCTTTGGAGACACCTGTAGAGCTCCTTTATAATCACCCAGTTACGTTGTGACATTTGGTAGCACACAAAGTGTTCTTCCGATAAACGGGAGTTGCATAATCTCATAGTCATAGGAACATGTATAAGTCATGAGGAAAGCAATAGCAACATACTAAACGATCAAGTGCTAAGCTAACGGAATGGGTCAAGTCAATCACATCATTATCCTAATGATGTGATCCCGTTAATCAAATGACAACTCTTTCGTCCATGGCTAGGAAACATAACCATCTTTGATAAACGAGCTAGTCAAGTAGAGGCATACTAGTGACACTTAGTTTGTCTATGTATTCACACATGTATCATGTTTCCGGATAATACAATTCTAGCGTGAATAATAAACATTCATCATGATATAAGGAAATAAATAATAACTTTATTATTGCCTCTAGGGCATATTTCCTTCAGTCTCCCACTTGCACTAGATTCAATAATCTAGATTACACAGTAAGGATTCTAACACCCATGGAGCCTTGGTGTTGATCATGTTTTTCTCGTGGAAGAGGCTTAGTCAACGGGTCTGCAATATTCAGATTCGTATGTATCTTGCAAATCTCTATGTCTCCCACCTGGACTTGGTCCCGGATGGAATTGAAGCATCTCTTGATGTGCTTGGTCTTCTTGTGATATCTAGATTCCTTTGCCAAGGCAATTCCACCAGTATTGTCACATGAGATTTTCATTGTACCCAATGCACTAGGTATGACACCTAGATCGGATATGAACTCCTTCATCTAGACTCCTTCATTTGCTGCTTCTAAAGCAGCTATGTACTCCGCTTCACGTGTAGATCCCGCCATGATGCTTTGTTTAGAACTGCACCAACTGACAGCTCCACTGTTCAATATAAACATGTATCCGGTTTGAGATTTAGAATCGTCCGATCAGTGTCAAAGTTTGCATCGACGTAACCACTTACGACTAGCTCTTTGTCACCTCCATAAACGAGAAACATATCCTTAGTCCTTTTCAGGTATTTCAGGATATTCTTGACCGCTGTCCAGTGATCCACTCCTGGATTACTTTGGTACCTCCCTACTAAACTTATTGCTAAGCATACATCAGGTCTAGTACACAGCATTGCATACATGATAGAGCCTATGGCTGAAGCATAGGGAACTTCTTTCATTTTCTCTCTATCTTCTGCAGTGGTCGGGCATTGAGTCTGACTCAATTTCACACCTTGTATTACAGGCAAGAACCGTTTCTTTGCTTGATCCATTTGAACTTTTTCAAAACTTTATCAAGGTATGTACTTTGTGGAAGTCCAATTAAGTGTCTTGATCTATCTCTATAGATCTTGATGCCCAATATGTAAGCAGCTTCACCGAGGTCTTTCATTGAAAACCTTTTATTCAAGTATCCTTTTATGCTATCATGAAATTCTATATCATTTCCAATTAATAATATCTCGTCCACATATAAAATCAGAAATGCTACAGAGCTCCCACTCACTTTCTTGTAAATACAGGCTTCTCCAAAAGTCTGTATAAAACCATATGCTTTGATCACACTATCAAAGCGTTTATTCCAACTCCGAGAGGCTTGCACCAGTCCATAAATGGATTGCTGGAGCTTGCACACTTTGTTAGCATCCTTTGGATCGACAAAACCTTCTGGTTGCATCATATACAACTCTTCTTCCAGAAATCCATTTAGGAATGCAGTTTTGACATCCATTTGCCAAATTTCATAATCATAAAATGCTGCAATTGCTAACATGATTCGGACAGACTTAAGCATCGCTATGGGTGAGAAAGTCTCATTGTAGTCAACCCCTTGAACTTGTCGAAAACCTTTCGCAACAAGTCGAGCTTTGTAGACAGTAACATTACCATCAGCGTCAGTCTTCTTCTTCAAGATCCATTTATTCTCAATGGCCTGCCGATCATCGGGCAAGTAAACCAAAGTCCACACTTTGTTCTCATACATGGATCCCATCTCAGATTTCATGGCATCAAGCCATTTTGCGGAATCTGGGCTCATCATCGCTTCCTCATAGTTCGTAGGTTCGTCATGGTCAAGTAACATGACTTCCAGAACAGGATTACCGTACCACTCTGGTGCGGATCTTACTCTAGTTGACCTACGAGGTTCGATAGTAACTTGATTTGAAGTTTCATGATCAATATCATTAGCTTCCTCATTAATTGGCGTAGTTGTCACACGAACTGGTTTCTGTGATGAACTACTTTCCAATAAGGGAGCAGGTACAGTTACCTCATCAAGTTCTACTTTCCTCCCACTCACTTCTTTCGAGAGAAACTCCTTCTCTAGAAAGGATCCAAATTTAGCAACAAAAATCTTGCCTTCAGATCTGTGATAGAAGGTCTACCCAATATTCTCCTATGGGTATCCTATGAAGACACATTTCTCCGATTTGGGTTCGAGCTTATTTGGTTGAAGTTTCTTTACATAAGCATCGCAGCCCCAAACTTTAAGAAACGACAACTTTGGTTTCATGCCAAACCACAGTTCATAAGGCGTCATCTCAACGGATTTTGATGGTGCCCTATTTAATGTGAATGCAGCCGTCTCTAAAGCATAACCCCAAAATGATAGCGGTAAATTAGTAAGAGACATCATAGATCGCACCATATCTAGTAAAGTGCGATTACGATGTTCGCACACACCATTACGCTGTGGTGTTCCAGGTGGCGTGAGTTGCGAAACTATTCCGCATTGTTTCAAATGTAAAGCAAACTCGTAACTCAAATATTCTCCTCCACGATCAGATCGTAGAAACTTTATTTTCTTGTTACGATGATTTTCTACTTCACTCTGAAATTCTTTGAACTTTTCAAATGTTTCAGACTTATGTTTCATTAAGTAGATATACCCATATCTGCTCAAATCATCTGTGAAGGTGAGAAAATAACGATACCCGCCGTGAGCCTCAATGTTCATTGGACAACATACATCGGTATGTATGATTTCCAATAAATTTGTTGCTCGCTCCATCGTTCCGGAGTACGGCGTTTTAGTCATCTTGCCCATGAGGCATGGTTCGCAAGTACCAAGTGATTGATAATCAAGTGATTCTAGAAGTCCATCAGCATGGAGTTTCTTCATGCGCTTTACACCAATATGACCCAAACGGCAGTGCCACAAATAAGTTGCACTATCATTATCAACTCTGCATCTTTTGGCTTCAACATTATGAATATGTGTATCACTACTATCGAGATTCAATAAAAATAGACCACTCTTCAAGGGTGCATGACCATAAAAGATATTACTCATATAAATAGAACAACCATTATTCTCTAATTTAAATGAATAACCGTCTCGCATCAAACAAGATCCAGATATAATGTTCATGCTTAACGATGGCACCAAATAACAATTATTTAGGTCTAGAACTAATCCTGAAGGTAGATGTAGAGGTAGCGTGCCGACTGCGATCACATCGACTTTGGAACCATTTCCCACGCGCATCATCACCTCGTCCTTAGCCAATCTTTGCTTAATCCGTAGTCCCTGTTTCGAGTTGCAAATATTAGCAACAGAACCAGTATCAAATACCCAGGTGCTACTGCAAGCATTAGTAAGGTACACATCAATAACATGTATATCACATATACCTTTGCTCACCTTGCCATCCTTCTTATCCACCAAATACTTGGGGTAGTTCGGCTTCCAGTGACAAGTCTGCTGTGCAGTAGAAGCACTCAGTATCAGGTTTAGGTCCAAACTTGGGTTTCTTCTCTTG
Source organism: Triticum aestivum (assembly GCF_018294505.1). Taxonomy (NCBI): domain Eukaryota; kingdom Viridiplantae; phylum Streptophyta; class Magnoliopsida; order Poales; family Poaceae; genus Triticum; species Triticum aestivum. Next base: position 661,825,508 of record NC_057810.1, on the reverse strand, counting down.
AGCAGCAACTTGTTTGCCGTTCTTCTTGAACTTCCCCTTCTTCTTACCTTTACCCATTTTCTTGAAACCGGTGGTCTTGTTGACCATCAACACTTGATGCTCCTTTTTGATTTCTACCTCCGCAGCCTTTAGCATTGCGAAGAGCTCGAGAATAGTCTTGTTCATCCCTTGCATATTATAGTACATCACAAAGCTCTTCTAGCTTGGTGGCAGTGATTGAAGAATTCTGTCAATGACACTATCATCTGGAAGATAAACTCCCAGTTGAATTAAGTGATTATTATACCCAGACATTTTGAGTATATGTTCACTGATAGAACTATTCTCTTCCATCTTGCAGCTATAGAACTTATTGGAGACTTCATATCTCTCAATCCGGGCATTTGCTTGAAATATAAACTTCAACTCCTGGAACATCTCATATGCTCCATGACGTTCAAAACATCGTTGAAGTCCCGGTTCTAAGCCGTAAAGCATGGCACATTGAACTATCGAGTAGTCATCAGCTTTGCTCTGCCAAACGTTCACAACATCTGCACTTGCATCTGTAGCAGGCCTGGCACCCAGCGGTGCTTGCAGGACCTAATTCTTCTGTGCAGCAATGAGGATAATCCTCAAGTTACGGACCCAGTCCGTGTAATTGCTACCATCATCTTTCAACTTAGCTTTCTCAAGGAATGCATTAAAATTCAACGGAAAACAGCACGAGCCATCTATCTACAGCAAACATAGACAAGCAAAATACTATTAGGTACTAAGGTCATGATAAATTTAAGTTCAATTAATCATATTACTTAAGAACTCCCACTTAGATAGACATCCCTCTAATCATCTAAGCGATCACGTGATCCAAATCAACTAAACCATGTCTGATCATCATGTGAGATGGAGTAGTTTTCAATGGTGAACTTCACTATGTTGATCATATCTACTATATGATTCACGTTCGACCTTTTGGTCTCCGTGTTCCGAGGCCATATCTGTATATGCTAGGATCGTCAAGTGTAACCTGAGTATTACGCGTGTGCAACTGTTTTGCACCCGTTGTATTTGAACGTAGAGCCTATCACACCCGATCATCACGTGGTGTCTCAGCACGAAGAACTTTTGCAACGGTGCATACTCAGGGAGAACACTTATACCTTGAAATTTAGTGAGAGATCATCTTATAATGCTACCGTCAACCAAAGCAAAATAACATGCATAAAGGATAAACATCACATGCAATTAATATAAGTGATATGATATGGCCATCATCATCTTGTGCTTGTGATCTCCATCTTTGAAGCACCGTCATGATCACCATTGTCACCGGCGCGACACCTGATCTCCATCGTAGCATCGTTGTCGTTTCGCCACCTATAGCTTCTACGACTATCGCTACCGCTTAGTGATAAAGTAAAGCAATTACAGGGCGATTGCATTGCATACAATAAAACGACAACCATATGGACCCTGCCAGTTGCCGATAACTCGGTTACAAAACATGATCATCTCATACAGTAAAATATAGCTTCACGTCTTGACCATATCACATCACAACATGCCCTGCAAAAACAAGTTAGATGTCCTCTACTTTGTTGTTGCAAGTTTTACGTGGCTGCTATGGGCTGAGCAAGAACCGTTCTTACCTACGCATCAAAAACCACAACGATAGTTCGTCAAGTTAGTGTTGTTTTAACCTTCTCAAGGACCGGGCGTAGCCACACTCGGTTCAACTAAAGTTGGAGAAACTGACACCCGCCAGCCACCTATGTGCAAAGCACGTCGGTATAACCAGTCTCGTGTAAGCGTACGTGTAATGTCAGTCCGGGCCGCTTCATCCAACAATACTGCCAAACCAAAGTATGACATACTGGTAAGCAGTATTACTTGTATCGCCCAACACTCACTTGTGTTCTACTCCTGCATATAACATCAACGCATAAAATCTAGGAGCTGATAAAACTGCTAGGAAACATAGTAATTTCAAAGAATTTCCTACGCACATGTAAGATCATGGTGATGCATATCAACGAGAGGGGAGAGTGTGTCCACGTACCCTCGTAGACCGTAAGCGGAAGCGTTAGCACAATGCGGTTGATGTAGTCGTACGTCTTCATGGCCCGACCGATCAAGCACCGAAAGCACGTCACCTCCGAGTTCTTGCACACGTACAGCTCGATGACGTCCCTCGAACTCCAATCCAGTCGAGTGTCGAGGGAGAGTTCCGTCAGCACGACGGTGTGGTGACGATGATGATGTTCTACCGACGCAGGGCTTCGCCTAAGCACTGTATGATATTATCGCGGTGGATTATGGTGGAGCGGGGCACCGCACACGGCTGAGAGATCAATGATCAATTGTTGTGTCTAGAGGTGCCCCCCTGCCCCCGTATATAAAGGAGTAAGGGGAAGGGGTGGCCGACCAGGAGGGGGCGCGCCAGGAGGAGTCCTACTCCCACCGGGAGTAGGACTCCCTCCTTTCCTTGTCCAAGTAGGAAAGGGGGAAGGAAGGGAGAGAGGGGAGGAACGAAGGGGGGCGCCGCCCCCCTCCTTGTCCTATTAGGACTAGAGGGGGAGGGGGCGCGCGGCCTGCCCTGGCTGCCCCTCCTCTTCTCCACTTTGGGCCCATGAGGCCCATTAAACCCCCGAGGGGGTTCCGGTAGCCCCCCGGTACTCAGGTATATATCTGATAACCCGCAGAACTATTCCGGTGTCCGAATATAGTCGTCCAATATATCAATCTTCATGTCACGCCCATTTTGAGACTCCTCGTTATGTCCGTGATCACATCCGGGACTCCGAACTACCTTCGGTACATCATAACATATAAACTCATAATATAACTGTCATCTAACCTTAAGCGTGCGGACCCTACGGGTTTGAGAACAATTTAGACATGACTGAGACACGTTTCCAGACAATAACCAATAGTGGAACCTGGATGCTCATATTGGCTCCCACATATTCTACGAAGATCTTTTATTGGTCAAACCACATAACAACATACGTTGTTCCCTTTATCATCGGCATGTTACTTGCCCGAGATTTGATCGTCGGTATCTTAATACCTAGTTCAATCTCGTTACCGGCAAGTCTCTTTACTCGTTATGTAATGCATCATCCCACAACTAACTCATTAGTCACATTGCTTGCAAGGCTTATAGTGATGTGCATTACCGAGAGGGCCCAGAGATACCTCTCCGACAATCTGATTGACAAATCCTAATCTTGAAATACACCAACTCAACATGTACCTTCGGAGACACCTATAGAGCTCCTTTATAATCACACAGTTACATTGTGACGTTTGGTAGCACACAAAGTGTTCTTCTGGTAAACGGGAGTTGCATAATCTCATAGTCATAGGAACATGTATACGTCATGAAGAAAGCAATAGCAACATATTAAACGATCAAGTCCTAAGATAACGGAATGGGTCAAGTCAATCACATCATTATCCTAATGATGTGATCCCGTTAATCAAATGACAACTCTTTTGTCCATGGCTAGGAAACATAACCATCTTTGATAAACGAGCTAGTCAAGTAGAGGCATACTAGTGACACTTAGTTTGTCTATGTATTCACACATGTATCATGTTTCCGGTTAATACAATTCTAGCATGAATAATAAACATTCATCATGATATAAGGAAATAAATAATAACTTTATTATTGCCTCTAGGGCATATTTCCTTCAACTTTATCTCTCAGAGGAATGTCGGCCATCTCTGCGTGGCACTTCTTCAACTGGGAAACGTGAAACACATCATGAACTCCTGACAATCCTTTGGGCAATTCCAACTTATAGGCAACTTCCCCAACGTTTCAAAACTCTGTATGGTCCCACAAATCATGGTGCTGGCTTTCCTTTGACTCCAAATCGCTTAACTCCTTGAAGTGGGTGCACATGAAGATATGCTCTGTCTCCGACTTCATAGGATACCTCCTTGCGTTTGGTATCTGCATAACTCTTCTGTCTGGACTGGGCTATCTTGAGTCTATCTCGAATCAAATTAACCTTCTCCTTAGAATCTCTGATTAAGTCTGTTCGGAACAACTGTGTATCTCCAACTTCATCCCACGATAGTGGTGTCCTGCACCTCCTTCCGTACAAGGCTTCGAAAGGGGCCGTATTCAAATTGACTTGATAACTGTTGTTATAGGAGAACTCTGCATAGGGCAAATTGTCATCCAAAGTGGATCCATAATCTAGCGCACAAGCTCTCAACATGTCCTACAGAATCTGATTGACTCTCTCGGTCTGTCCATCTGACTGAGGATGAAAGGCTGTGCTGAACTCTAGCCCGGTACCCAAAGTTTCATGCAACTGATTCCAAAACTTTGAAGTAAACTGTGTCCCTCTATCTGATACGATGGTCCTTGGAACTCGATGCAGACATATGATCCTAGTCTTGTATATCTTCGCCAACTTAGCACTCGTATAAGTCATGTTCACGGTGATGAAATGGGCTACCTTCGTCAAGCGATCGACTACAACCCAGATAGAGTCATAGCTTGAACGGGTCCTGGGTAATCCAGTGATGAAATCCATGCCAAGTTTATCCCACTTCCATTCGGTTGTTGGTAAAGGCTGAAGTAACCCTGGTGGTTTCCGATTCTCTGCCTTAACTCTCTGACATACATCGCATACTGCTACATACTCTACAATATACTTCTTCATTCCTGTCCACCAGAAACTTTCCTTCAAGTCTAGATACATCTTGGTGTTGCCTGGGTGAATCGAATAAGGTGAATCATGAGCCTCTTGAAGAATCAACTTCCTGATTTCAGGGTCATTTGGCACATAGATACGATCCTCAAACCATAAAGTATCATGTTCATCCTCACGAAAACCTTTAGCTTTTCCCTTACTCATCCTTTCCTTTATCTCTGCAATTTCTTTGTCCGTCTTCTGGGCTTCTCGGATCTTTCCTAGCAAAGTGGACTGAATTTCCAATGCTACAACATAACCTCTTGAAACTATCTCGAAGCGAAGTTCCCGGAGATCATTGGCTAACTGTTGGGGTAATCCTCCGGTTATGAGTGTGTTAACATAACTCTTGTGGCTCAACGCATATGCTACGACATTGTCCTTTCCCGAATGATAATGCAATCTCATGTCATAATCCTTTATGAGCTCCAACCATCTCCTTTGCCTGAGGTTCAACTCCTTCTGCGTGAAGATGTACTTCAAATTCTTATGATCCGTGTAAACATCACAACGGTTTTCGATAAGAAAGTGTCTCCATGTCTTGAGCGCATGCACTACGGGTGCTAACTCCAAATCATGCATAGCATAATTCAACTCGTGAGGTCGAAGCTGTTGTGAGGCATATGAAACAACTCTTCTGTCCAGCATAAGAACACCTCCAAGTCCTCGATGTGAAGCGTCGTAATATACTTGGAAATCCTTGCGTATGTCTGGGAGAATTAGCACTGGGGCTGTAACCAAACATTTCTTCAACTCTTGAAAACTGGCCTCACAATCCTCTGTCCATTTAAACTTGGTGTCCTTCTTCAATAACTCCATCATGGGCTTCATGATCTTGGTAAAAATTTCAATAAATATCTGATAATAACCTGCGAGTCCAAGAAAACTTATGATCTCTCCAACTGAGGTGGGTGCGAACCACTTACTGACAGATGCAACCTTGGTAGGGTCTACTGCTATTCCTTCTCCTGATATAACATGTCCGAGAAATCCAACTTCCTTCAACCAAAACTCACATTTGCTGAACTTGGCATACAACTGATGTTCCCTAAGCTTCTCGAGAACCAAGCGTAAATGTTCCTTATGTTCTCCTTCATTCTTTGAGTAGACCAATATATCATCAATGAACACCACAACGAACTTGTCCAAAAACTCCATGAACACCTTGTTCATCATACTCATGAAATAGGCAGGGGAATTAGTCAAACCAAATGACATAACTATACACTCATATAGCCCATACCTCGTGGTAAAAGATGTCTTAGGTATATCCTGCTCTCGGATCTTCAGCTGGTGATAACCTGACCGAAGATCGATCTTGGAGAAAACCTTAGCTCCCTGTAGCTGGTTAAACAAATCATTGATCATCGGTAGAGGGTATTTGTTCTAGATTGTCACCTCATTCAGCGCATGATAATCAACAACCATCCTTAAAGATCCATCCTTCTTCTCAACAAGAAGCACTGGGGCTCCCCAGGGTGATGAGCTTTGTCAAATATAACCTTTCTCCAGTAACTCCTTAATCTAATTTTTAATTTCCTCCAGATCATTTGCGGGCATCTGATACGGTCTCTTTGATATTGGTCCGGTGCCTGGCAATAACTCAATAAAAAATTCAATATCTCGGTCTGGTGGCATGCCTGATAACTCCTCCAGAAATACATCAGGATAATCTTTCACCAGTGGTACTTCCTCCTGAACAACTCCTGATAGGGAATTCACTTGAGTCCTCCTCGGCGCATGCCTAGACACATACTTGATCCTCTTTCCCTCTGGGGTGGTGAGAAGAATCGATTTATTGGGGCAATCGATGTTTCCCTAAAAGTTGGATAGCCAATCCATGCCTAGGATCACGTCCAATCCTTGTGACTCCAGGACAATAAGGTCGGTGGGGGAAAACATGTCTACTATGGTTATTGGCAACTGATAACAACCCTGACTATCCATGTAGTCTGCTCCAGGGGAACTTTCTAACATAGGTGACTTAAGGTCTACGGTTGGTGAGGGAGTCCTAGATTAAGGGGTCCTCGGACAGCCGGACTATATACATGGGCCGGACTGTTGGGCTATGAAGATACAAGATAGAAGACTTCGTCCCGTGTTCGGATGGGACTCTCCTTTGCGTGGAAGGAAAGCTTGGTGATTCAGATATGTAGAATCCTTCCTCTATAACCGACTCTGTGTAACCCTAGCCCCCTCCGGTGTCTATAGAAACCGGAGGGTTTAGTCCGTAGACAACAACAATCATAATCATAGGCTAGCTTCTAGGGTTTAGCCATTACGATCTCATGGTAGGTCAACTCTTGTAATACTCATATTCATCAAGATCAATCAAGCAGGATGTAGGGTATTACCTCCATAGAGAGGGCCCGAACCTGGGTAAACATTGTGTCCCCCGCCTCCTGTTACCATTAGCCTTAGACGCACAGTTCGGGAACCCCTACCCGAGATCCACCGATTTTGACACCGACATTGGTGCTTTCATTGAGAGTTCCATTGTGACGTCGAAGAAAGGTTTGATGGCTCACCTTGTTATCAAGGACAACATCACCTCTGGAGCAGCCCTGGCCTCAGGCCAAACCCTCCAGCTGGGCGACTTCACTATGATCGCCCGTTCGGCCGTTGGGCCGACGATGACTTCTCGAGTCATCGAAAATCGCCTCCGCGTCAGTGCAGAATACTCAGAACAGATGGATCCGATGGAGTTATCATCTTTAAGCGGACTCCTCGATCGCATCACCGCCCTGGGAGTCACTACACACTATGATCAGATTGGGCTTAAACCCGATTAGAGATAAATTGAATCTCCGTCGATCACCCAACAGGTAGCGGTAGTAGAGGAGCAATACAACTCTTCCCCTATACTGAGGACAAACTATGTCTGGATTTCTGAGCTCGCCGAGCTGGATACCCGCTCGCGGAAAGACATGCCTCGAACTCCGAACTTAGAATCGGACTGTGGGCCGGAGAAATTGGTCGACATCCCGGAGCCCGAACTATTAAGCTCAGAAAATTCTCAAGCTCCGGGTCCCATATCGGGGCCAGGGTTCGGACTTAAATCCACCCACCCACCCAGGTACAAGCGATCTTACCCACATTAGACAACAGTCCCAAGAGACGGTCCATCACTTTTGGGCTAGATTCCTCCTAGTCAAGAACAAGGTCAAGGACTGTCGTGATGAAGACACAATCTCATTGTTTTGCAAAAATTGCACGGATAAGGGAATCCTCAACGCCATAAATCGCTGTCATGTATCACACTTCTCTGACTTGGCAACCATAGTATAGAAGTACTGCGCGATGGAAAGCGCCTGGAAAACTCAGGCAACCTTTTGGGATCCACTGGCTCCCACTAAACCCCTCGTCCGAACAAAAACGATGTATCCTCGTAGGTCGCCCGATCCAATAATGAAAAAATCGAAGCCCATTACAGGGTGCGGAACCGTTTTGGTGGGATGGCTCGATAGGCCATGCAAAATACACATCACACTGGATACCGTACCAACACACAGCCTTAGAGCATGTTGGATACTTCAACAGGTGGCCAAGAGCGGCGAGGATCTCCTCATCAAAAACAACGCAGAGAACCATCCCACGGAAAATAACAACATTACAGTATTGGCAGTCTTCGAGACTTTTGCCTCAAATAACAGGCGCAAGAGAGCACTCCACGGCCTCGCAGAAGTCTGCCAAGTTGCAGCAATAAACCCCTGGAATGACACGTCCATAACTTTCAATGCCAGTGATGAACCTCAATTTAGAAAAGTCTGGGCACCAGCCGCATTGGTCCTCAGTCCAATCGTGGATGGCTTTCGGCTTACCAAAGTGCTCATGGATGGCGGCTGTGGACTAAACCTCATTTACGAGGAAACTCTCAACAAAATGGAAATAGACAAGAGCTGCATTGAGAAAAGAAGCACGACCTTCCGAGGAATTATCCCCAGTCGGGAAGCGCAATGTGCGGGAAAAATCACACTCGATGCTGTATTCGGCACACTGGAGAATTATCGATCCGAAGAGATAACCTTCCAAGTGACCCCTTTCAATAACGGATATCACACCCTGTTAGGGCGAGATGCATTTGCCAGCTTCCAAGCTATACCCCATTACGGGTACATGAAGCTCAAGACGCCCGGGCCCAATGGAATCATCACTCTTGCTAGTGATCCGGACACAGCACTCCGCGCCGAAAACAAAACCGCCGCCTTGGCCCTTGAGGCATTGTCAGAAGCGCTCGCAGCCCAAGAACTAACTTCATTACGCTCCATAGTGGACAAGGATGATGTAATACTCAATAAGCGATCCAAATCCACCTCCTTCAAACCAGTAGACGAATAGTTAAATTCCAAGCCCACCCAATGGACTCCAAGAAGACAGCATCCATTGGGGCATAGCTAGACCCCATGGTCGACGCCACACTGTAGATGTTCCTACGCGAAAACTTTGACGTCTTTGCCTGGCATCCTTCGGATATGCCAGGGATCCCACACAAGCTGGCCGAACACACCCTAAACATATTAAAGGGATATAAGTCAGTCAAGCAAACACTATGGCGCCCGAACCCAAACGACAAGCTATGGGAGAAGAGCTAGCTAAGTTACTCGAAGCCGGATTCATCAGAGAGATAAAACACCCGGACTGGCTAGCAAACCTGGTGATGGTACCAAAGAAGGATAAATCCTGACGCCTATGTGTAAATTTCAAAGACCTCAACAAGGCCTGCCCTAAGGATCCCTTCACCCTCCCCCACATTGATCAGATTATCGATGCTACCGTAGGACACGACTCATTGTGTTTCCTTGATGCATACTCCGGATACCATCAAATCAAGATGAAGGAGTCCGATCAAGCCACAATGGCATTTATCACCCCATATGGGCCTTTCTGCTTCAACACAATGCCTTTCGGGCTCAAAAACGTTGGTGCCACCTATCAACGTATGATTCAAACATGCTTGGAGAAACAAATCGGCAAGACATTTGAAGCATATGTGGATGACGTAGTCATCAAACCAAACACGGCAAATCCTTAATAGACGATTTTCATCTCACATTCGATAACCTCCGAACATATGACATCAAGCTCAATCCAGAAAAATGTGTTTTCAGCGTTCCCGCTGGAAAGCTTCTGGGTTTCATTGTTTCCAATAGAGGAATTGAGGCAAACCCAGCTAAAATCCGAGCTTTGTCACAGTTGGCTATGCCAACAGACCTTAAACAAATCCAAAAACTAACTGCGTGCGTGGCAGCTTTAAGCCGCTTTATCTCTAGATTGGGAGATAAGGCATTGCCACTTTATCGCCTTCTTCAATGAACCGAACACTTCAAGTGGACGGACACAGCGACGACCGAACTAGAAGAAATAAAGGCTCTTTTAGCAAGTAACCTAATCATGGCCGCGTTGAATGTTGGCGAACCCATGTTGTTATACATAGCGGCAACACACCAAGTTGTGAGTGTGGTGCTCGTCGTCGAACGAGAGGAGGATGGACACAAATTCTCGCTTCAAAAGCCGGTATACTACGTATCTACTGTCCTCACACTATGCAAATCCCGGTACCCTCATTATCAAAAAATAGCATACGCGGTCTTCATGGTATCCCGGAAACTACGACACTACTTTCAAGAGTGTTCAATCACGGTGGCCTCCAAAGTACCACTCAATGACATAATAAACAACCGCGATGCCACGGGCCAGATTGCCAAGTGGTCCATCGAGCTCCTCCCATTCAACACTACATATAAACCACGGCGAGCCACTAAATCACAAGTACTGGCGGACTTCGTCGCCGAATGGTCAGAGGCCGAACTCCCTAAAGAGTACGGCACATATTCCAACTGGGTCATGCACTTAGACGGCTCCAAAATGCTGGCAGGCCTAGGGGTAGACGTTGTCCTAACATCCCCTACTAGAGACACAGTCCAATACGTCCTCCAGATATTATTCATGGACTCCAACAATGCAGCCGAATATGAAGCCTTATTTCATGGTCTTCGGATGGCCGTCTCCATGGGCATACAACGCATGGAAGTGTGTGGGGATTCAAACCTTGCAATATCTCAAATAAATGGAGACTTAGATTCCAAAGATCCGAAGATGGCGGCTTACCGTAATGCCGTTCTCAAAATGTCGGCTTGGTTCGAGGGGCTCGAGTTTCATCATGTAGCTCGTGAAAGTAATCAAGCAGCTAATGTCCTTGCCCGCATCGGCGTGAAACGCGACCCTGTCCCACCTAATATCTTTTTGGAAATGCTTTTCAAGCCATCCATGGTGTGGCAAGGGGAGGGCAGCAACATAAATCCAGATCCGACTACAACCCAAGAATCCGAACACACCAACGTCACCGGGGGCTTAGCCACCGCATTCACACCATCGGCCCATTTGATCATTGCAGTCAGCACCCCATGGACCGAACCCTTCTCGGCCTACCTTAAGAGGCAAGAACTCCCCGAGGATCAGAATTAGGCACGCTGCATTGTGCGGCGCTCTAAAGCCTATAAAGTCCACGAGGGAGAACTTTACAAGAAAAGCGCTACCAGAGTACTTCAAAGATGTATCTCTGAGGAGGAGGGACAGCAGCTCTTGGCTGAAATTCATGCCGGTCTCGGTAGTCACCACGCTGCAGCTCGGGCCCTTGTAAGCAAGGCCTTCCAAACAGGTTTCTACTGGCCGACGGCCCGAGCAGACGCACATGACCTTGTCCAACATTGCGTCGGATGCCAGCTTTTTGCCAACCAAAGCCATATGCCACCCACCGCTCTACAAACAATCCCCATCACTTGGCCTTTTGCGGTCTGGGGGCTTGATATGGTAGGACCCCTTAAAGGAGGAAGCAATAAGAAAAAATACTTGTTGGTCATGGTGGATAAATTCACTAAATGGATAGAGGCCAAACCAGTTAAAACGGCAGAATCCGGACTAGTGATAGACTTCATATCTGGTGTTGTGCACCGTTACGGTGTTCCCCGCAGCATCATCATAGATAAGGGCTCCAATTTCACAGTCGATGAGGTGAAAACCTGGTGCGGTAATATGGGCATTAAGCTCTATTACGCCTCCGTCTATCACCCTCAAACAAACGGTCAAGTCGAGCGAGCCAATGGTCTTATTATGAGCGGCATTAAGCCCAGACTAGTGCGATCTTTGAAAGAATCTGACACGCACTGGGTTGAGGAGCTCGACTCTGTACTCTCGGGGCTGCAGACCATGCCAAATCGCACTACCGGATACACACCATTCTTCATGGTGTACGGCGCAGAGGCTGTGTTGCCCTGCGATATTATTCATGACTCACCTCGAGTGCGCATGTATGAAGAGAGAGAGGCCTAGCTTGATCGGCAGGAAAGTTTAGATGCCATGGAAGAGGAGCGCGACGTTGCAAAATCCCGTTCCGCATTTTACCAACAACAGGCTCGCAGATACCAAAGCAGAGAAGTGCGGGCCAAGACTTATAATATTGACGAACTCGTTCTACGCCTATCGGAGAAGAAAAACGACAAACTCAAGCCCAAGTGGGAGGGTTCCTTCATCATTGACAAAGTTCTCACCGGAGGAGCGTACCACCTGCGTGATGCATCAGATAATCGACTCAAGCCGAACCCATGGAACGCGGCCAGACTCCAAAGATTCTATGCCTAGCGCTGAACTCTTTGTTCGTCTCCTTCCCCTTTTTATGTTAAAATTATTTATGTTTTAGCTCTCTTTTCGCTTTTTCTTTTATAGCTTTAAAGCTTTCGTGTGGTTCGACCACGACGCACTCATCTTCAAGTATGTACGTCCATTTATACCTGGGGGCTTCTTTTATAGAAGCTTGTTATGATTATTTTCCGAGCATCAAGCTCAATGCATATGTGTCCTTTCTCCATATGTGCCTTTTCTCCGCCATTTATATGCATCGATATGACTTAAGTTTTGGCTAAGATGGGTTGTCTGGCTCCTATGCTTATGCCCTAAGTTCCTGTTCGTTCTTCTAGGGCATAAAGGGAGCACCTCTGCGATTGTTACTGCCGGGTACTCTGGATGTGTACCTCAGACTGGGTGAAGCCGGAACCTAGCATTTCTTAAGAGAATACTCGGTCGGTGGACTAAAGATGTTTTTTACTCATTTACCTTATGACCCCCCCAGATGTTACATATACTGTGACTTTTCAATCACAGTTCGGACATGCACGTTAATGCATGCGTACCTCCGAAAGATGTTTCTTACTATCACAATGTAATATAACATAGCTAGTTGGGTACTTGTCTGTTCAAGCAACTATGACCCCTACGACTGGTTTCCAAGCGTACCCCGGTTTATATTACCGAGCGGGTATTCGAAAACACACCGGATTGTTAGATCCGGAGGCTGAAGCGAAAAGGTCAGCCATGACAAATGTTTTACAATCCGGCTAGGGACAAACTTGTCCATTGAAGTACATAGTCATTTCGACTCAAAAGCTTCTTCTTCTATGCCATTCAACAGGTTGTCTAGCCTACAATCCTGTTGGGAACACTTTGCGGATAATTCTACCTGGTCATACACCAGACTAACTAGAATTTCTTTCCCGTCTGACCCTAAAGTTCCACCCGAGCCATATGATTCGGATCGAGCTTGGTATACCGTGTTTTCACCATGGCCCAAGCTTCCCGCGCACCTTCTCGATAGGTCGATATCTTCCATAATCGAAAACGCCGCCGCGCTCCCTTGAATAATTGTACAAGATCCTCCATACTTCCTAGTAGGGAGGTGGATGGCAACAAGGCCTTGGCGACACTCCGCATTGCCTGCCGACCTTGGTCGTGTAGTTGGGAAAGCTCTCGTAGCAGATCGCCTAAGGATCCGGGCATCTCCTCTTCGGGAAGGCCAGTCAGCATACCTACAGACATAACTCTGTTAGTTCCTTTCTTTGTCGAACTATATAAAGGTTCATTTGAGCACATACTAAAAATGCCGCGGTGAAGCCTCTTATTTTCCTTCACGGAGTCAGCCATCTGGGCTCGAACATCTTTCAATTCTTCGCCCAGCTAGGTATTGGCATCTTGGAGTTTGTTTTTCTCCTGCTTGACCCGTGTAAGTACACGCTCACCAGCGGGCAGTTGCCTTTGAGCTCCTTGTTCACCCTCTTGTGGGATTTCTGGATTCTGTCCAGGATTATCTGAGGATTTTGTCATCAGAGTTGAATTATTGTTAGCATTACTGGTCTATACATATAATACTGTTTTTTCTCAATTCGGGAATACATACCAGTGGATGCCTTTTTGGATTTTTCTAGTTCAGCCGTAGCGGCCATTAGCTGGGTCCGACACTTTTCGAGCTCTTGAGACAACAGGTTGTTCTTCTCTGTGAGCACCTATTAATACAATGATACTTAAATCAGTTGTACCAACTGTTTCAAGTCTCAGGGGCTACTGATATATATAATTATCAGATTTTTACAACTGGGTACTTACTCGTATATCTTTCAAATACTGGTCTGTGGCTCTAGCAAGCCCGTCTTGAGCAGCTCGGATGTACACATCACCTGAGTTGAAGGCATTGAAAGCCTCTTCTGAAAAACTAGGGTCGTGAAGTACGGCCTGCCGGCGCCAATGATTCATGGCGCTCTCCATTTCAGAATTTGGGACGGATATTCTATCAGAATCCTCTGTATGAGGACAATCCGGTGTCACTTCCAAGTTAGCCTCAGCCCTCGAAATAGGGTCCGGAATCCGGCTAGTAGAGGCATGACCGGCGGGATCCCCGGACTAAGTCCAGTGAATGTTCTTCCTGTTAAGACACAACGGATAGTGTCATACTTTAAGATGACAACCACGGAGCATGTTGAAAACCATACCTCTTTGAGAATGGCTCGGCCGCATTTCCATCTGCGTTTCTCTTCGAAGGACTTCCCGGCATAGGCACCGCTTTCTGACGAGTCGCCTTGGGTTTGCCATGGCGCGCCGATCGTCTTCCCTTTAGGGCATGAAATTGTGCGATGGGTAAGGTGGAAAGAATAAATCCTCTTGAAGGATACGTCTCTTGATTACTTACATGTGACACAGGAAGGAGGCCGGGATAGTCAGTGATGATGGCCACTTCTCTGCCATCACAGCTGGCCTGCTAAAATACCCCTTCCCCGAGCTCCACGAATATATCCGGATCCTCTTCAAATCCGGGGTCAAGGGCCCGGTTGTGGTCCTCTGTCTGTGGTGCTGGGCTATGGATCTCCCTAGTGATTTTCCGCCATTCCTATTATAAATGGACAGATCAAATATTTATAAAAAAGGACTCAAGGAATAAATAGAGTAGAGTAGTGGGATGGAAACTCACCCAGCTGGGAGGGTTGTATATAGAAAATCCATCTTTGGGCTTAATGCGGATGAACTCCTCTTGCTCCCCTTTGAATAGTCCGGACAGTATTTTTGCCAAAGCGGTGGGCATGTCCGGGCCCTTTCGACCGCAGCGGGTGGCGTCGTCTTCTCCATTGAAGTGCCACATGGGACGCCCTTGGTATTGGAGTGGCTAAATCCCTCACATTATGGATATCGCCATAACTTTGATTATGGATAATCCAGATTGAGCAAGTATCCTTATCTTGCCCATCAACTGACGGACCTCCATGCTATCTTCCTCCCTGAGACTCCGGGGACGCCAGCTGAGGCGTTTCTTCAATGGAGCACTTGAAAATTCTGGAAGACCCATTCGGATTGGGTCAGGAAGGGAGACGTCCTCTACATAAAACCACTCAGAAGGCCATTCTTCGGATGCCTTCTTCGGCGTACCGGATAGGTATCCGGTCCCGGCGATGCGCCATATCTCAGCTCCGCCCACTTGGAATATCGATCCCTCTTGATTACGAGGGACGAGGCAAAATAGCTTCTCCCGTAACTCAAAATGGGCATCACAACCCAGAAATAACTCGCAAAGAGCGACATAACCTGCAGTGTGCAGGACGGAGGCAGGTGTGAAGTTGTGCAGTTGGAGGCCATAGTACTCCAGAAGCCCTCAGAGAAACAGATGGATTGGAAATCCGACACCTCTCAGCAAATAGGGGACAAAGCATACTCATTCCCCCTTGGATGGGTTGGGATACTCCTCCGCCTACTCCCCACCGTCAAAGGAAGCCAATCCGGCTCGAACGGGGACTAAATATGTAGGGGGGAGAAACCCATGGGTCTGCAACTTCACCAGTTGACTGTGGGATACGGAACACCTCTCCCCAATCACCCTTTTTGGGGCCTTGAGGGCGGGAGGGAGAGCTGTGAGTGCTGGCCATGTTGGGTGGTTTTTGCGGGCACGCTCTAAGAATTCCTCGCATGGGGGAGATGGAGTGGATTAGATCTGAAGATCCCCATCTCTTTAAATAAGCAATTTATTCACTTGGTTAGGTGGTAAATGTAAAATACCCTGACCTCTCGCATTTGCTTGACACATGGAAGCTAGCATCATGAAGGAGCAGCAGCCAATGAGCGTGACATTAAGTGGAAAGCTGGATACTGCTCTTTACAACAGGTACTTTGAAGAGTTCGGAGAAGGAACCCTCCTTGCAATGCCGAAGGCAATCTGCGCGCCGGACTCATCATCATTGAAGCCTGGTTCGGGGGCTACTGAGGGAGCCCTGAATTAAGGGGTCCTCGTACAGCTGGACTATATACATGGGCCGGACTGTTGGGCTATGAAGATACAAGATAGAAGACTTCGTCCCGTGTTCGGATGGGACTCTCCTTTGCGTTGAAGGCAAGCTTGGCGATTCAGATATGTAGATTCCTTCCTCTGTAACCAACTCTGTGTAACCCCAGCCCCCTCCGTGTCTATATAAACCGGAGAGTTTATTCCGTAGATGACAACAATCATAATCATAGGCTAGCTTCTAGGGTTTAGCCTCTATGATCTCGTGGTAGATCAAGATCAATCAAGCAGGAAGTAGGGTATTACCTCCATAGAGAGGTCCCGAACCTGGGTAAACATTGTGTCCCCCGCCTCCTGTTACCATTAGCCTTAGACGCACAGTTTGGGACCCCCTACCAGAGATCCGCTGGTTTTGACACCGACAGTTGGCAACTTAAACTTGTCCACAAATCCCCTTGATATGAATGAATGGGATGCACCAGTATCGAAAAGAACAAGTGTTGTAAATGCATTAATCAAAAACTTACAGACAACTAAGTCGGGCTGCTCCTCAATCTCCTCCACACTAACGTGGTTCACCTGACCTCTAGTGAAGGGGTTGGGCTTCGTTCCAGAACTTCTGTTGCCATTTCCATTCTTTGCTTCAGAACACTCAGTGGCATACTGTTCGGTCTTCCCCCACTTGAAACAAGTAATGTGACTCAGATCCTTCTTGGCGGGTGTTGCGGGGTTGGAATGGCTCTGGCTGTTGCTTCCTCCATTCCCATTACCATTCTTCGGGCCACTGTGGTTGTGTGAACTTCCTCCATTGTGCGAATGTCATCCTTGATTATACCCTTCATGGTTATGAGTATGTCCTCCCGAGTACGGAGAGTATCGGGGCTTCTGCTGAGCTCCAGAAGTGTACCTCCCATGCCCGTACTTCCTCTTGCGATTGTCAATCTATTGTTGCTTGCCTTCTATCATGAGGGCCCTGTCTACCAGCTCCTGGTAGTTGTTGAAGGTTGCCACCATTAACTGCATACTTAGCTCATCATTGAGTCCCTCAAGAAACTTCTCCTGCTTCGCGGCATCTGTGGTCACATCATCTGGGTCATAGCATGCTAGCTTGCTGAACTCATCCACATACTGTCCCACTGTATGACTCCCTTGGCGCAGGTTGCGAAACTCACGCTTCTTCAAACTCATGGCTCCAGCTGAAACATGGGCGGTGCAGAAAGCCTGCTGAAACCTATCCCATGTAACTATAGCTATGGGGTAAGTGGTGGTGAAATTCTCCCACCAAGATGTTGCGAGTCCATCAAGCTGATGTGCGGCAAAGCGCACTCTCTCCGCATCTATGCATTCGAAAGTGGTCAGCACTCTTCCAATATTGCGGAGCCAATCATCTACAATAATCGGATCGGTGCTGCTAGAAAACACCGGTGGATTCAACCTCAGAAAGCGGGCTAGGTTGTCAACAAGGGGTGGTGGCAGTGGGTTGTTGTTGTTGTTGTTGCCTTGATTCTAGTTCTGGTTCTCGACTAACATCTGCATCAAGGCATTCTGCTGCTGGATCAATTGGGTGAGCTCCGGCGGAATCACAAATCCGGTGTCACATCTCAGAGGCATCTGATGGGTTAGAGGGGGTGAGAAAATAGAATAGAGTAAGGTCTAAAAGGGATTTCACTACCCATATGCGTATGAGGCAAATACAATCAATTCACCTCACTCAATATCAAACAAGGTTCACACAAATGATCTAAACTATGATTATAAATCGATCGGTGCTAACTACTTGGAAGAATACTACTAGTAACATGGTGGTCGTCTAGTAATTTCGATCGATGGAAGACTACATAATATCCGCTCCAGCTTCGTCTACATTGTTGTCATCACTGTCATCATTTGCATCACTGTCCATGTCGGTGTCGTCCAATATGATGTAGTCCTCCAAACATATCTCCACTTCAGACTCTTGCTTCTGGTTCACCACAGGTATTTCTAGCTTCTTCTTCATGTCTTCCTACTTCTCTAATAGCACAGTGATTTCTTCTTCATATCCATCGCGTGTTGACTTGAGTTCCTCTTCTAGCTCGATATTCCTATACATCAGCTTCTTGGTCTTCTTCATGATAGCGCACATCTGGTTCTCATATTGACGAATGTGTTGATCCATCTCCTGAATGCATGCTGCAATTGATCCATCCTTCCTGGTGAGAATCATCTCCCATTCCTCGTCTCGGCGTCTACATATCTGATAGACGGTGTCTTCAAGCTCCTTGTGGTACACCTCACAAATGCGTCCAAAAATGATGTGGGCTGCCATGCTCTTTCCCAAGTTCCAACTTGGTGCATCCAAGGTAAAATCAGTGGGCTCTGTTGTTGGCGTAAACATCCTCCCAGGTACACGAACTTTGATCCTCCAGCGCTCCTCTTCCGATAATGTTGCAGTGAAGGTTCCGGTGAAGCTTGGTAGTCCAATGTTCAGGTACTTCATGACTTCCTTGCAAGTGTCGTAAGAAAGGGGTGTCGTCATCCGGCTGAGTGAACTTGTTCCTGGGGTTCGTCATCTATAGAGTAGAAATAGAGGAGGATTAGAAATGAGCAAAGAATAGTATCTTGTGGCTTTTCCTAGTGGTCGTGTCCTACAGTCAGCGTGTGCTCTGATACCATCTTGTAGCGACCACGATCCCAATGGACCGAAGTCTCTGTGCTTAAGTGTCATCCGTGGATCGGTATGCTGACACACACAATACTCGAGGAATTATAACAGAGTTTAATCACACACTTATTACATCGAGGTCCTCAAAAAGAGTATCTGTTACACAAATAATATGGCTGAAGGCCATCTAAACTAAATAACCGTGGAAGCTTCAAAGATAAATGAGTCCATCAACTCCAACGACATATCTGAGTGCATGACAACGACCTAACGTATCTTATTCTTCGTCGGTAAAGTTTGCAGCATGAGACCTTGCATCCGTGTAGGTGAGCACATGGAATATGCTGGCAGAGTTACACTATAAAGCAAATGAATGCAAGAAACTATATCTACATGCACATTTGGCTGGTGGAGGCTCTAAGCTTAATGTTTTGCATAAAGCTAATTTTTCCCTACATCAAAGGAATAAATTTTATTAACTACAAAGTTATACCAATATTTGAGAAGGTTCCTCCAACTCAAATCCCAACGTTAATCAAATATCATCATTAAACCCAATTCATTAATTAAAGTGTGATGAGATCAACAATAATATTAACTTCTAGATACTCAAGATGTCCATAACCGAGGACACGACTAACCATGATTAGTTTATACACTCTGTAGAGGTTGCGCACTTCTCCCCACAAGACTGGACCGCATCCATGATCGGAAGATCGAGACATAGTCTTTCTGAAACATTAACTCTCTACTCTGGTAGAACGGTACACCTACTTTCCCCTACATCTCCTAGTTCACCTCTTCAAGAGCTAACACAACTTACTGAACTATGCCAGAGCCCATAATGGCTTGTGGCTGCACACGGAAGTTTCTAGGCATGAAATATCATATGATCCCTTTGAGCCTGGGTGGCGAACCAAGGAAAAATCACATGGGTACTCCGGGATTTCCCAATGGGCAAGCACTGGTTTCTCCAGGTGCCCCAACCAATCCATCCAGATGTGTATTAATGTTGCCAACTTATTGGTATCCAAAACTATTATCTCTCACAACTTCCATGTACATCATGATCCAATCCCCGTCTATGAGCATGGCTAAGAAATAATTGAGCATAACGTATATTCCCGGGGTGATCAAAGGTAACAGGTTCCTACCTCAAGTACTACAACCAAAACCACATGTTCCCAATCCTACTCATGCAAATATTTGAGGGGCAAAATTAATGCATAGTAAAAACTGGGTATAGAAGAGTATGATCAAAGTGTAACTTCCCTTGTTGACGATCGGAAAACTATAGAGATTCATAGTAACAAGCTTCGCACTCCGGAGAATCTAGCATAGACAAACAATAGCATACATAAACAATCGAGCAAACGATGCAAGGAGAAAACGAGAAAAGATCCAAATAAAACTCGAAACAAGAAAATAACTAAACTAAACAAACAACAAAGTCTAACAGCATTAAACTTATGTGGATTAGATCTTAATAGTAGGTATATGTAATTAACTACGATTTGCAAAAAGAATCAACTCAAATGGAGCTACGAAACTCAAGATATAAGCAAAACAAGATCAAATACTAATTAAACTAAACTCAAATTTTAAATTGTCAAAATCATGTTCAAGTTGTCTTACTAGATAGAGGGGGTCGTCACAAAGATTTAGGTGTTGGTTTCATCTAATTTGGACAAACAAGCTAAAAGTTACACTAGTTTGAAGATCAGGGGCTAATCTGCTATAAAACTATTCGCAGATAGGTCCCTGGAGGAAAATAAACAGAAAAAGAAAAATCTATTAGACGAACATCCACTATCAGCGTCTAATGAATGAATTCGTTCGTTATTAGATCTAAACGGGTGAACGTTTTCTAATTAACGAACTAAAATAAAATAAACCGATGTAATCTAATAAACCAAAACTAAAAAAATAAACCGATTGGCCAGGACGGTCTTTACCGGTCTTTGGTCAGTTCGGTCGACGGTGGTCGCTCGGCGAGACGAGGGTGGCGGCTCCAGCGAGGTGGCGATGGTCGGCGGCAGCGGCGACAGCTGCAGCAAGCAGCGCTGACGGCGGGTGGCGGCACGGGATCGGCGGCGGCACGGGATCGGGCGATGGCTTGGGATGAGGTGAGGAGGCAGGCGGGATGGCATTTATAAGGAGGGGGTCGAGGTTGGCCGCCTTGGGCGAGGGGGCGGCCGGAACAGGAGTTTGAGTCGGACTCAACGACATGGCGGCGACGGACTCCCGCTCGGGAGCAGGCAGCGGTGGCGGTGCGGGAGCTGGGCCGTGCAGTTCGGCACACGCGTTTTTTTAAACAATTTTCCTAGAGACTAAAACACTCAAAATAAATAGAAATATAAGCCTAAAAATTCCAGACAAATTCACGTAGCTAAATGGCCTTATTAGTGACCTCGTGAACATTTTTCTGGACTTATATGCCGGAACTAAAAATAAACTTTACATTTCTAATTACTCCGCTAACAAATTAATAATCTAGCGAATAAAATCAAACAAACTCTCAAAAATTCAAAATTCAATTTCTAATATTTTCCTACTGAATTGAAGAAGTCATATTATCATCTCTCATTATTTTTAAAAATATTTGGAAAAAGAATTTTGAAAACAATTTGATCGAATTACCAAATTTTGATTATTCAAAACTGGATTTTTGTGAAACCTCCAACTCTCTCAAATTGGTCCCTGAGTTGCTTCAGGCCTATTGGATCAAAATGCAATGAACCTTTCGGGATAGCAAGGTGCGGGTTGTGAAGGCGCCAGTTTTGGGAGCACGATATCTGAATTTTCGGGATATAACAAGGCGCGGGTTGAATTTTATGGACAAGCCTAACATGTAATATTTTACTTGTACGTACCAAATCAATTCGCACTTCCCTCAACCAAAAAAAATGAAAAAATAAAACTATTCACACCACACAAAGAGAGAGTCTTGCCTTGTTTTACTATACAAATGCTATTCAAAGCTACTCCCTCCTTCCATCTATATAGGGCCTAATGTGTTTTTTGATGCTAACTTTGGCCAAATATTAGAGCAATAATATATGACATGCAACTTACACAAAGCACACCGTTAAATTCATGTGTGAAAGGAGCTTTCAATGATATAATTTTCACATTGTGCATGTCATGTACTATTAATCTTGTCAATAGTCAAAGGCGGTCTTAAAAAACACATTACACCCTATATAGATGGAAGGAGGGAGTATGAATCCATGTTATGTCCAATTAAATTTTTTTCGTTGGCTGTATAATGCATGTAACCTACTCATACCAACATTTTAGTGCATTCCAAATGTCTATACTACCACTGCAATTCGAACTGAATTTGACTTCGTTTCTCTATTTCAATAAGAATCTACAATCATGATTGTTGCCAACTTCAACCATCATTCGTGTATTACCTTAATAACACACCACATGATTACTATAGAAATAGATATGAACTATGTGCACTACATGAACTCGAATTCTATTTTTTGAATACACTTGATGTTGATTCCAAATAATAGTACATTTGATGTACTAACTATATATTCATAATCTAAACCATGTTCCATATGTGCATCATGTTTAGCACACAAAGTATAGTGCCCCGCCCCCTACATTATGACAAGTATTTAGACTTGAGCTGCAAAAACCACACATTAGCCAAAATTATAATCAATGTTCTACATTATGAGATCTTCTTCAAGTATCTGTATCCACTTTTTTATAATGAATTATGATCTTTGTTCGTTTTTTACACCTTCACGGTCCTCTTCTATTTGTAGCTAGCTAGCGCTAACATTCTATCATGCATGCACACGCCCGCCCCCCTCTCACCCACCCTTAGCGTCCCCTCCATCACGCATGTTCGTTATTTCTTTTTAGGTCGTTCACCCGTGGTGTGTGTAGGCCCCCGACTCCTTCTTTCCAGCACACACCGGTCGATATACCTCTCTAGCCAAGTGTGCCTACCACAAACACATATATACTTCCCCTCTTCTCTTCTCACCGTCCGTGCCCCCTATGTCCAATACGCTTCCACGCAGGTGCACACTCCCGCCCCTCTTTTCATTGATCTCATACTCGCACACTCCTCCCCCCTCGACATGGTAGGCCTCTCGCACCACCTCCTAGCCGCACCCCTCTCCCACTGTCTGTCTCTCTGGACCTTATTTGCTTCTAACACATGCAGGCGTGTATACGTACCGATCTCCCTACATATAGCCAAGTCAACTATAATTCGTTTTCCCCACGCACCGGTACACTTACCTCGCTAGTTATGTCTATCCCTTTCTCGGACACACGACGATTGATCTTCCTATGTAGTTACGTATGCTTACCACAACCATATCGTCTCCCCTCATCATCCTTGCATACCTCCCGACCCGTCTCTCACACGCACGTGCATAGACAGACAGACATCCCCCGCCCTCTCTTATTGATATTGCACTCGTACCCTCCGTTTGTCTAGCAGGCCTCTCCCACCATTTGTTAGACGCCACTCGACCGCCAACCCTCCGACACTCTACCTTTATCTTTCTCCCAACCTTATTCCTCTGCTACACACATCCATGGATGTCGATTGATCTCCCTCAATACATAGCTAGGTCTCTCTCATTCCCCGTGCATATACTAGTCGATCAATCTCTTCCCCCCCACACACATCGATAGTCGAACGTTGTAGGCAGGTATCCATGCCATGGAGGAAAACTGCACCTTTGCCCTCTCAAATTCCAGTAGGCCAGCCACCCTATATCTTTGACGTGGGCAAATACAAATTTGATGGCACTCTTTATCGATCATGCAGCCACACACTTCATCCCTGTTTTCAATTCTATCAATATCTCACGTCCATGACTCCATTTCACACACATTGCATATGTTATGTTCTTTCTGTTTGAAATATCATCAACACATTGCCTCTGTTTCGCACAAACCATCTCTCTCACACCCACCCACGTAGGTACCTGCACCTAAAGAAGAGGTGCACGCAGGACGCACATACTCACGTCTCGTTCCCGACCACACCCATGCGGGTACACGGTGGAGTTCGTTTCTGTACGAAAAGGGAGCCCACGTGATAATTTGACGCGTGTAGCGGTTGTTTACTCGAAGGAGGGTCGGGTACCACACCTAGACGGAACAAAGTTCGACTTGACGCGTTAGTATTGAATAAAGTTATATATTCCTCAATGGCACGTACAGAATATAAAATGATTGCCATGGGGAAAATAGAAAAATGGGTTTGTCTCTCGTCACACCATCTCACACAAGGCGGTGGTGGCCTCTCTCTCTCTCTCTCTCAGCATTGCTCAGTGATCCGTCCGCATCCCGTCCGCCGATGGAAAGATAGGATGTGCATCGTCTCTCTGTTCGGCGGCGTTGAGACAACACGTCCCAATCTGCGGTACCCGACGTTCTCTCTGACCACCAAGCTCCGGCGCGGTAGGGCCTTCACCACTTGCTCGCTGCCGCAGTATGGGCAGATCCCAGCCGTCAGTGCCCTCCTAGTAACATTCCGACTACCCTCGGGTACAGCTTCCTCCAGCCTTGCTCCACTGGCCATCTTCCCACGTTGCTGCATGTGGATCTTCTTTTCTTGTTTGCCTAAATCGTATCTCGGCCGGCATACTTTCCATCTTGCAATCTCGTCCTCAAACCATTTTTGATAAACCACCATGTGCTATCTTTCCCTTATTACATGGAATATGCTTCTTTTTTGTTGGTGTATGTGTCTTCAACTTGTGTTATTGGGCAGTAATTGTTTCCTTTCTACCTCCTTTTGAAAACAGGGCTATCCATTTTCACCTCGTTGCTATTGCGACCTTTTGGTGAACTGCACAAATCACTTTTTTCTTAAGAGTGTTTTATGTAGTTCCGCCAACATGTCACACGGGCAACGTTTTTTACATTTCTGTGGGACTGCAGAAAGGGAGATTGGTTTTGCTATCCTCCTCATCCAACTCCGTGCCTAATCTTCTCCAACAAGTAGTTAATCCTAAAGATAGATCATAGAGGTTATCGGCTTCTATTTGTGTGTGTTATGTTTCATCATTTAGTTCCACTATTATTGTAATCACACTGACTGGATATCTTTGCAAACAGGAATGGTCCGCTCGATTTTAGTGGAGCTGCCCAAAATGATCGGATTGTGGTGTCCTCCACACACCTCTTTGTTGGCTACAGAGCTGGGTGAAACTAGCTGCCAAGCAATGAACACTGTGCCAAGGAAATCGAGCCATGCCTACGAACAACATCGATCAATTATATATTTTTCTTTATTTGTACACCATCTCACAACTTTGTCTTCAGTTGTGATGTGAATATTGGCGCTGATCTGCGAACCATTGAGATGCATTAGCAGCCATGGTAGTTTCATTTGTATTTGATGGAATGTTGTAATGAGATAATCTTGAGGCAAGACACATGAATCATAAGTTGAAACCTTTTTTTTTCTGCGGGAACCAAAGTTGAAACCTTCATAGCATCACAGTACAATTTCATTAAAATCATGCGTACATATAAACAAATCCTGAAGGGTTGATAGCAATGCCAGAAACAATTCAACTTCATTTCACCGACATGTTGGACATCCTTCATCCGGCTCCACATGCCATGCAGCAATATTGAGTGCACAACACAACTGCAGGGAAAGATTTACCCCGGTCGTTGCGTCGTAGTAGTAATGACTAGTGAGCGTCAAATCATAGAGCCCCACCTTCGCCATAGTAAGTTGCTCGGACGAAGCAACCATCATTTCTCTGTTCCTTGAATCCGTTGGTACTCCCATATTCCCACAGTAATAAGTTGCTCGGGTGAATCAACCATCACTTCACCTTTCCCACAGTAAGTACTAGTACCTCCTTTTTTTACTTTAGAAACAACCACACGAGAATATTTGATGGTAGCAGCACAGCAACTGAATCAAAAATTCTATAGTATGAGAATAACTTTGAATGTAAGCCATTGATTCACTCTATCCAATGGTCATAGTTGGAAAATCCAAACAAAACCAAGCATTGGATCAACTCTTTTAGCACTCACATTGTTGTCGCCTGCCCACCTAGCCCACCTATATATCCGCTCACATGTGATGACCACAGGAGCTATCCACTCAGATTGTATGTTAAAAAAATAAAGGTCGATAACTAATGCGGCACCTCGGGCTAATGCGGCCAGATCGCATTTTGCATGAGAAATTACACACCATGTTTTGTTGACATGTGGTCCCGTTCCAACATGTCAGTGAGACGATGGCGAGTCCTTTTCTACTATTTCCAAACAGACGTGTAGGTCGGGGCACCTCTTCGTGTACCGTGGCAAACTGGCAACCGTCCACCGACTCTTGGCCTTTCCCTCTCTATTTGGAACTACTGTCGCATGCTCTTCCTCCCTCCTCCATTTGCCTTAACCCTTCCTTCTGCCATTGTTCAATCGTCTTCTCCATGGAGGGAACAGGCTGGAAACAACCCCGTTATTCTTGCCCCGATTTGAAAGATGACGTGGTGGAGGAACTCATTGATCGGTGCGACATCATCACCTTGGCTAGCATGGAAGGTTCGTTCAAGACCATTCTCGACTCAACTAATAACATCATTACAAGGAACCCAAGGGTCAAGGATCAATTTGATCTCCCCTATCTTGATGCCTCTTGATAATTATACGTATGATATTAAGATGCCATCGCTTGAGGACAAGGCTTGGGCATGCACAAATGGAGTTGGGTTGTTTATATTGGGTATAACTGCGAGTGGGAACTTGTGAATGTGTACACTCGTCACCGGGTTCCACTTTGAAAAATCTCAGCAGACTGCCCAGAGGTTGAGCACACCGGTATTCTACGCATGTTCAAATACAATCATGGTGGCTGTCTTCTATGGAAGATAGCAATTTGTCGAGTTCCCAACCGCTCTTGGAATTACAAGAACTATGAAGTTGTTGTTATCTTCGACACGCTTGTTGCCGTCCTTCGTGGTTCGACTCAATGGATATTGCTCAAAAATCAGTTCCTATACACAGATGTGTACTGTGATGCAATTCAATACGAGGGTCTTGTGTTTGCTTCCACCACTCATGGCACTGTTTTTGCATGGGATCCTCGTAGTTTCGGTACGTTTATCTTCCACCGTAATTATAATTGTTTCATACACATGCATGCGGGTTAGCAAGTTTCCCTTTACTAAATAAACTTCTTCTTGTGTTTCCAAGGTCCTGTGAACATTCCACCACCTATACTTGAAAATATTTATAACCAAGGGGGAGATGATGATGGTGATGATCATGAGCATGAGGATGAGCAGGGCCCATATACTTAGTGGCGCCTTGAACCTTATTCCGATGGATCACCCCTTGTTGTCTGTATACAACCCACTGCTGATGTTACTACTAAGGAAGCAGGTGTTGTCTCCCATGGTCGCACTCTCCGGACCTATTCCAACACCCATTGCATGGTATTCGGGATGGATACTAGTGTGCTAGCGCCAACACCTTCTCCTTGGTACAGTATTGATAGTCTTGGATAAAACTCGCTCTTCCTTGGACAAAACTATCCAATGATGGTGAAAGGCGATCCAACTGTTGTTGACACAACATTACTAGTACCATTTATGAGAAGCAACTATATCTATACCTCAGACATTTCGGTGGTTCCCTACCCTGGTACTGATATAGTATGCCACTTCAGCCTGGATGATCAGTCTTGCATTGGTCTCGAGATTGACAATAGATGGCCCTTCCCAGAAAATCACTTGTGGTTCAAAGCAAGCGTTTCCAACACCGAGGATTGGTTGAGTTGAAGTTCATTTCATTCCTTGTCATTTGTTGTGTGATGAAAACTTTAGTATTTATAATGTATCCTCATTGTCGTTGTGGGTTGATGACATGTTGTATGCAATAAAATGATATGCCTATGATAAACTTACTAAATTTATGAATGGCTTTCGAGTCGCTTCTCTGAGTGAGTGCTGCGACGAGGCAAAATAATAATTTCCAAATACATAATTGTACGTGCATTGCAACAGGTTATCGGATGAGGCCAACCAAAAATAGTAGTACACTATTTGTACTAGCTTCACATGCTTCGCGTGTCGGGTGGGTGTTTTTACTATAGCTGTGAATCCCATCATCCTAGGTCCTCGGATGAGTCCACTAGAAATTGCATTCTGATGTTTGGGTTCAAACTTTTAGAACTGCTGCACTCTCTCTACGTCTACGTATACGTAATACAACAAGTTTTAAACTTGAGACTAGCCACCCACCCTCACAAAGAACACTTTTTAACCTAGCACAGACTCGAGGAAATTTGGCCATAGTGTGAGGTGGGCCATATGTTAATGTGTTCGTTGTACGGAACCAGCACCTCGAATCCTCGATAATACTACTATATAGTAGGAGTAGTAGGGTGGCATGGGCCAGAACATGCATTCACGTCTAGGAGTACGGCACATGGCACCAGCACGACTTCCATCTGACACCATATTTCTTGGAGTCCGTGCTACAACAATCTCTTCAACCTCGTCATTTCTCTAACTCAGCCATCGCACGGCGGGCTAGGTGGGGGTTTGCCGATAGTTGGTTTCCTCAACTGCGGTCCCATTGGAAGGCCAACTCCAACGCACGACCCCAAACGGACCTCCGTTTTGCCTGGATTCTACCCATTTGGGTAGGGCAATGGGGTCGTGTCCGGGTCAACTCTCGGATGCGGTGGTTGTACGCCGAACACGCGGACGCATCCCGGACGCGTACATTTTTCTTTGCAAACACATATCTTTTTTTTCATCACTGATTTTTGGTACATGGAAATACATCACCAAAATTTGACTAGAAACACAAGACCAAAGAAAACAAGAACCACAAGAATACATTTTAGAAGATATCCAACTTCCATAAATTCTCCTGTAAGTTGGATTAGTGCCTTCTCGATGCATTCATTGTTGATCTGCAGAGGCTCGATCTTGCGTGCTTCTTTCTTCTTCGAATGTAAAGAAGTAGACGTTGCTTCCTCGCATCTAGTCTCATGTGTAGCCTCTATTCTATCAACAAGTGCACTAGTCTCATCTCTAGCCTCTATGCTAACTAAAAGTGCTAGAACATCTACTAAATTGCGTTCTATCAATATATAGATGTACTCTTCTTCCCAATACCAAAACTTGCATCCATTCTATAGAATAAAATTTTAAGTTAGCACAACTAGTCTAATCTGAGAGCACAACCAAAGATTTGGTCGAGTTCTTCCTCCTTTTGCCGACACGTGGGACATCAAGTATCCAGGTCATGTCATCCAAGAAAATAGAGTGGTAGTTGAAGCCACGTGATGTGCATCTTGGGTTAAACTATAAATAGAATCTTACTACTCTTGAGTAACTCAAAAGCGGCCACCGAAGATCTTTATTGGATTTGTTTTTCATCACCAGCACGTCGAGGTGAAAGATGTGCAGGTTTAGTGGGTCCTCTTGTGTTTTCACTAACATGTGGGACCGCATATGAGCAAACAGGCGATGGGCTCCGCGCGTCTGCTGGCTGGCTAAGAAGAGAGATAGAGGAGGGCTAAGCAAGGACTCCAGGAAATTTGTTCTACGTAACCAGCACATCGATATTCGTGTGTGGTTGTTTCTAGAACTAAAAAAAGGAGGTACCCCTACTTATGTTACTCCCACTACGCCTAGCCTAAGGTTAGTAGGTGACCTTGCGCTTGGCTCTTCGCCTCTTCCGGAAGTCGATGGTTCCGCAGTAGTACTTTTGGCAATCTGACACCAAATGAACTGCTGCACGTCCACTGCTTGTACGAAAAAGTTTCTCCTTGTGCTGCGAGCCACCACGCACGCGTTGGCGAGGGAGAAGGCGTAATCAAGCTTCTCGTTGTTTTGCAAGTTGACGGGACACATGAAAGTTATCTAGTATGTACTCTCTCCCAAAAAGGGCTGACCCTGTCATGGCTACCATCCCGTGCTCCGTCGTTGAGTACGTCAACTATTCATGTGCCATCGAGGAGAAAAAATATTGCGTAGTCGGAGCCATCGAAGTGCACGACTCACTTATGCACTGCTTATATGATTATCTCCATTTTCTAGCATGAGACGTGCACCTTGATGCTAGATGTCTCGCGTGTTGGCAAAAGGATGAACAAAGCTCACGTAAAAGAAAAGAGTTGAAGAACATAGATTCCCGATGACCGAGAAGGAGCAAGGAACCTCGCGGTGAAGCGTCTGCAAGGAACGTTGTGCGTTTTCCCCTGCTTTTTTTGCCGCCTGCCCACCTATAAACAAATAAAAGAACATGAACTCTTCGTTAACCACTAGAAATGATACATCAGGATGCTAAGTTGAAGATGTTTTATATTTTATATTGATAACCATGCAACAAGACACGCATGTACAGGACGCATACAGCCACGCATGTACACAGGCCAACGCACTAACTCCATCCGATCCAACTCATGCACATACGCGCACATCATGGAACACACAATGCACGTACACAACACGTGCATGCACACACACTTGGCCATAGAATGCACATGAATAACACATGCATGCGCACACACTCGGCTGCATGGAGGCGTGTGCTATCTGCGGCAACGTCCGGTTCGTCGTGCTACAGCAAAGCTCGCACACAACGGCGCCTATGCATCTCTTGCAGCACCTCTTTGCCGTTGTTGCTCAACGACTAGTCGGAGACGAAGACGACCGCAGCCTCGGCCTTAGAGCTAGCACCGATGGAAAAACACGCACGCTGCACGCACACGAGCATGTATGGAGTGCCCATGATGTGGTGCATCCCTTGTCGCCTCTATTTCTTCTGTGCACGTTGTCCATCAAGGCGGCTGCATGCCTAATGATGATGTGGGTGAGATCTTCTAGGACTCAGATGATGACGAGGAAAATTATGAGACAAAAGGTGGTGTACATCATCAAGGTCCACAGTCAAGGGGGTGCTAAGTGCTAAGTGCTTAGATGTTCTTAGATGAGGTGCTAAGTGCATTAAATGGCTTAGTAAATCAAGTCCTCGGTAACCTCTTCATAAACGACATGAGTGACAACATCAACCACAGCGGTTCTGCTCCCGTTATAGTATGTGATTCTGTCCTCCTAGTTCAGTCTGCATCATTAATGTTTGCAATTTTCGTCATGATCTATTTACTGTTGATTCAGATTAAAGCTCATAGTAAATTTCTCATATATTCAACAATCCAATCCAAAAACCTAATTATAGGCAATTTACTCCGAGTGGTTTTGCTGTGCTTTTGAAGCCGCCTACTTTTAAGGCGGTGCAGTATAAAAGGTGGCGCACAAGAGCAGTATATTGGTTTCAGATCATGTATTGCTATGACGCCACTAAGGGTAAGCCTGAGGGCGATCTTAATCCTACACAGCCGGAAGCTTTTGAGAACATGGATACCCTCTTCAAAACCGCCCTGCTGAGTGTTCTTGACGATTCCATTGTGGATTCATATATGTCATTTGACAGCGTCAAAGACATGTGGGCTGTGATCGAGGCCATGTTTGGGCCCTCGGGCGCTGGCAACGAGTTGTAGATCATGGAGCAATTCTGTGACTACAAGATGACTGATGAGCGCTCTGTTGTTCAGTAGACTCATGAGATACAATCACTATCTAAGGAAATTGAGTACTTTAAGTGTGTGTTGCCAGACAAATTTGTTGTTGGGACCATCATTGCCAAGCTTCCACCTTCGTGGAACGATTTTGCTACTTCTCTAAAAAACAAGAGACATGAGTTTTCTGTTTTGGATCTCATTAGCACTCTTGATTTTCAAGAGAAGTCGAGAGCAAAAGACACATGTGCTTGGGTCGCTGAGGGAGCTTCTAGTGCCCTCATGGTACACGAGAAGAACTTCCAGCCCAACCAGCCCCAAAACAACAAGAACAAATCTCAGGGGAAAGGGAAGTTTGATGCAAAGAACAAGCTGTCAGATTCTACCAACTTCAAGAAGAATTCTCATAACAGGAAGGGATACAGACCTCAATTTTGGTAGCACCGCACAAAATTTATATGGCTGCATCTACTTGCTATCAGCTAACCTCATGGTTCTCCAGGTATTCCTACATTCGTAACTAGGTACAATGACAACCACAAGATGAAATTAGCTTATTTGTACGTTGACTTGCTGAATGCAGTGCGGAACGATCCTGTCATGTATGGAGGAGCAAACAAGCAGTGCAGCCGAAGGTGGGAATCAACCAAGGACTTATGAAATTATATATAATCTTCCTCAGGCAGGTCAGTATCCCCTTCGTCCAGATGATTGTGTTTTTTCATGCCGAGCTATTGGTATATGCTACTGTTTTGCAACACCGTTTAAGTATAGCTACTGTTTTCCTATCTTTTCAGATTCAGGACAATGAAGATGATTTCAAGGGAACTGCACAATATGGACTCATGTTGAGTCATCTCTATTGCCTCGTGTGTTTGCTGCAAATGTGTCAGCATAAATTGCAAGATGAGGCAGCTAGCTAGCTGTGGAGTTGCCAACATGCTCAAAGTGCTCGCAACATTGAGAAGAAACAAGCATGCCTAGGAAATTAATGCGTGCGCGGGGAGGCCCTTTGCTCAGAGAAGCATTGACCAATTTTCTTTATTGCCACACCTTCTCACAGCTTTGTATTGGTTATAGTATGGTGAATCATTGAGATGCACAAACATGCTGAACTTTTGTTCTTCTGAATGTTCGTATGCTTAACGTATCTTCTGAAGCTTAGTTTAATGTGAGTGTCTGCATCCAGTACCGCATCCTCTAATTTGGTGGATGCCAAGTTGAAAAAGATTATCGATGAGTAGCCATAAGCTGGAGGCGTCTCTTTTTTTCTTTCGAATGGTCAATAAGCTGGAGAGTGTCTCGGGCTGCCTCTAGCACAAGGCCCTCCAGTACGAAAATGGGTAGCTGACTGGGCCGATACAAAAGCCTATCCATCTTAAAGCCCATTTGTTTTTTTGCGAGGAGAAGGCCATATTTCTTGAAGAGGGGGCGATCCCAGAAAAAACCCTCCTTCCTCCTCGCTTCCACTTATACTCCCTCCGTCGGGTTTATTAGGCCCATGAGCCAATTGCTAAGACCAAGAAGATGCACACAGATTCACTCAAAAAATAAAAAAAAAGAAGAAGATGCACACAGAGAAAATAAATCTCCTTAATTTAATCCATAACCACCCTATTAAATAGGCCTAGTAACAAACCAGGCGCATGCAGTGGCCGGCGGGCACATGCATCCTGCATGCATGGCTAGTCAGCCAAGTCCATGTGCCAGCTCCAATGCAGCAATGCAAAAGAAGAGAGCGGTTGAGGGAGTCCAGGACTAGGGGGTGTCCGGATAGCCGAACTGTCATCATCGGCCGGACTCCAAGACTATGAAGATACAAGATTGAAGACTTCGTCCCGTGTCCGGATGGGACTTTCCTTGGCGTGGAAGGCAAGCTTGGCGATACGGATATGTAGATCTCCTACCATTGTAACCGACTCTGTGTAACCCTAGCCCTCTCCGGTGTCTATATAAACCGGATGGCTTTAGTCCATAGGACGAACAACAATCATACCATAGGCTAGCTTCTAGGGTTTAGCCTCCTTGATCTCGTGGTAGATCTACTCTTGTAACCCACATCGTCAATATTAATCAAGCAGGATGTAGGGTTTTACCTCCATCAAGAGGGCCCGAACCTGGGTAAAAACATCGTGTCCCTCGTCTCCTGTTACCATCCGCCTAGACGCACAGTTCAGGACCCCCTACCCGAGATCCGCTGGTTTGGACACCGACATTGGTGCTTTCATTGAGAGTTCGTCTGTGTCGTCACCGATAGGATCAATGGCTTCTTCGATCATCATCAACGATGCAGTCCAGGGTGAGACCTTCCTCCCCGGACAGATCTTCGTATTCGGCGGCTTTGCACTGCGGGCCAATTCGCTTGGCCATCTAGAGCAGATCGAAAGTTACGCCTCGGGCCGTCAGGTCAGATTTGGAAGTTTGGACTTCACGGCTGACATCCGCGGGGACTTGATCTTCGACGGATTCAAGCCACAGCCGAGCGTGCCACACTATCACGTCGGGCATGATTTAGCTCTGCCGCCGGACAGTACCCTGGAGGCCGCACTCGAAACCACTCCGATCTTCAATTCGGAGCCAGCTCCGCAGATCGAGGATGGATGCCTAGACATCGCCTCGGGGGCTGCAACCTCTACGGTGATAGAGACGAACACCGATCTTGTCCCCCATGAAGCTCGTGACTCTGAGGTGCCGGACTCCTTGCCGGACTCCAGACCTCCCGCGCCCCCTCCAGTCGGATCTGATTGGGCGCCGATCATGGAGTTCACCGCAGCGGACATCTTTCAACGCTCACCTTTTGGCGACATCTTGAGTTCGCTAAAGTACCTCTCGTTATCAGGAGAGGCCTGGACGGACTGCGGCTAGGACGGTTGGGATACGGACGACGAAGAAATTCAGAGCCCACCCACCACCCACTTGGTAGCCACTATCAACGATCTAACCGACATGCTAGATTACGACTATGAGGACATCAACGGTATGGACGACAATGCCGGAGACGACCAAGAACCAGCGCCCACCGGGCACTGGAAAGCCACCTCTTCATACGACATATACATGGTGAATATCCCAAAGGATGGGAACGGCGAAGGAATAGCGGAGGATGACCCCTCCAAGAAACAGCCCAAGCATCAGCGTCAGCGGCGCCGCTCTAAATCCCACCATAGCAAGAATGAGGATTCCGGCACCGGAGACAATAATACACCGGATAGCGCCGAAGACAACCCACTCCAGCAAGATCCAGCACAGGAGGAGGGGGGTGCCAGCCCTCATGAGAGAGCGGCCGAAGAAGAGGTAGAGGACTATATGCCTCCCTCCGGAGACGAGGCAAGCATTAACGACGACGAATTCGTCATGCCTGAGGATCCCGTCGAACAGGAGCGTTTCAAACGCAGGCTTATGGCCACGGCAAACAGCCTCAAGAAAAAGCAGCAGCAGCTTAGAGCTGATCAAGATCTGCTAGCCGACAGATGGACCGAAGTCCTCGCGGCCGAAGATCATGAACTCGAACGCCCCTCCAAAAGCTACCCCAAACGTAAGCTGCTCCCCCGATTAGAGGTGGAGGCATATGATCCCGCTTCACCAGGAGACAATACGGCTGATCGACCACCCCGTGGTCGCGACAGAGAGGCCTCAAGGCCCTTCACTAGACCCGTACCCCGGCATCGCTCGAAAAGCACAAGGCCACAGGGGAACACTCCGGACCTGCGAGACATATTGGAGGATAAGGCAAGACAATCAAGATCGATCTATGGATCACGTGGGCGCCCCATGATACGTGACGATCACCGTCACCCCGGACACAGTAAGTCCGGCCGGGCCGAACACAACAGAGAAACCTCTTTTGAGCTCCGTCACGATATCGCCCAGTACA
The DNA here is from genome assembly GCF_018294505.1 of Triticum aestivum. NCBI lineage: Eukaryota > Viridiplantae > Streptophyta > Magnoliopsida > Poales > Poaceae > Triticum > Triticum aestivum. The sequence continues at coordinate 661,790,150 of NC_057810.1, read as the reverse complement.
TAGGCGCCGCACACCCACTGTGCTTCACAGATGAGGTAATGGATCATCAAATCCCAGAAGGGTTTAAACCCGTCAATATTGAATCTTCTGATGGCACAACAGACCCCGCGGTCTGGATCGAGGACTATCTCCCCCACATCCACATGGCCCGCGGAGACGATCTTCACGCCATCAAATATCTCCCACTCAAACTTAAAGGACCAGCCCGGCACTGGCTTAACAGCTTGCCAGCAGAGTCAATCGGGAGTTGGGAGGACCTGGAAGCCGCATTCCTCGATAACTTCCAAGGCACGTACGTGCGACCACCAGATGCAGATGACCTAAGCCACATAATTCAGCAGCCAGACGAATCGGCCAGACAATTCTGGACACGGTTCTTAACCAAGAAAAACCAAATCGTCGACTGTCCGGATGCCGAGGCCCTCGCGGCCTTCAAGCATAACATCCGCGACAAGTGGCTTGCCCGGCACCTGGGACAGGAAAAGCCGAAATCCATGGCAGCCCTTACATCACTCATGACCCGCTTCTGTGCGGGTGAGGACAGCTGGCTAGCACGCAGCAACAACCTCAACAAAAATTCTGGCAGTCAGGATATCAAGGACCGTAGTGGCAGGTCGTGTCGCAACAAAAACAAACGCCGCATTAACGGTGATAACAGTGAGGATACGGCAGTCAATGCCGGATTCAGAGGCTCTAAACCCGGTCAACGGAAAAAGCCATTCAAAAGAACAACTCAGGGTCCGTCCAATTTGGACCGAATTCTCGACCGCTTGTGCCAGATACATGGCACCCTGAAAAGCCAGCTAACCACACCAAGAGGGACTGTTGGGTGTTCAAGCAGGCGTGCAAGTTAATTGCCGAAAACAGCGACAAGGGGCTACATAGCGACGACGAGGAAGAGACCCGACCGCCGAACAATAGAGGATAGAAGGGTTTCCCCCCACAGGTGCGGACGGTGAACATGATATATGCCACGCACATACCCAAAAGGGAGCGGAAGCGTGCACTCAGGGATGTATACGCGATGGAGCCAGTTGCCCCGAAGTTCAATCCATGGTCCTCTTGCCCGATCACCTTTGACTGAAGGGACCACCCCACCAGCATTCGCCATGGTGGGTTCGCCGCATTGGTTCTAGACCCGATCGTCGATGGATTTCATCTCACCAGAGTCCTGATGGACGGTGGTAGCAGCCTAAACCTGCTTTATCAGGACACGGTGCGCAAAGTGGGCATAGACCCCTCAAGGATTAAACCTACCAAGACGACCTTTAAAGGCGTCATACCAGGTGTAGAAGCCAATTGTACAGGCTCAGTTACACTGGAAGTGGTCTTCGGATCCCCGGATAACTTCCGAAGCGAGGAGTTAATCTTCGACATAGTCCCGTTCTGCAGCGGCTATCATGCCTTGCTCGGACGTACCACGTTCGCAAATTTCAACGTGGTGCCGCACTACGCATACCTCAAGCTCAAGATGCCAGGACCTAGAGGAGTCATCACAGTCAACGGAAACACTGAACGCTCCCTCCGAACGGAGGAACATACAGCGGCTCTCGCGGCAGAAGTACAAAGCAGCCTTTTAAGGCAATTCTCGAGTCCGGCTGCCAAGCGGCCGGACACAACTAAGCGTGCCCGGAGTAATCTACAACACGACCACCTGGCACGTTTCGAGCACGCGTAGCAGTGCGGCCCTAACCCCAGCCCCTGTAAAACCTCAAGACAGACCCTTCACGTACTCCATTACGCTCTGAAGATACCATGGGCATGGGGCAAGGGGCTCGACCACGATAAGCCCAGACTGCGGCTCAACCGCACCAGGGGCTCTTAAGTGTGTCGTTTCTTTTTCTTTTCCTTTTATTTTTTACCTACAGGACTCCGTTCGTCAGAGGACCTATCCGGCAGCAGACATGCCGAACCCACTATGCAACAGCCAGGGAAGGAGAAAGGCTACAACGAAAATCCAGGTGGTCTCCATCATGAGCAATAAATCTGTTTTATGCATTATTCCGTAGCCTACCCCTGGAGGGGGACATGTTAAACAGTCCCATCCCTTGCTTACCGCACCACTTGTATCGTCCTGCACTTACAGCAGTTTTTATTGAATAAAGCAATGCAGCACATTTTTGCTTCCAATTGCATTTCTTTCTTACACATATGTTCATCTATGACATGTTGCATCCGTACGTCTTGGTACGGCTAAATACACCAGGGGCTTATGTTTCCCGCGTTATGGTGTGATAAGTCCGAACACTTTCACAAGTGCGGCACCCCGAACTTATAGCATTATATGCATCGGCTCCGAATCATGTTCTTGGGTCAATAGTTGGGTTTGCCCGGCTCCCATGTTTTGGTACCTTACGTTCCGTTTTATCGGCTAAGGTAGCACTGGGAGAACCATTGCGATTGCGCCCCAGTTGAGCTGGGTTAACGCCTCAGTGGAGAAAGCTAAAACTGACCGTCATGATGAGGCGAGAGCTGGTCCCTGTTCGAGAGGTTCTTTGCGAGTCCCTAAAGACTTATGCCGCTTCGAGCGAGGAGCCGGATTCTGTCCGGCCAAGGCGTGGATAGCGCCCCAAATTCGGCCTTCCGAAAACTAGGGGCTTCGCTAAAATTTAAAATTATAGAATTATATGGCTAAGTGAGAGTGTTCAAGCATTATAAGTTCGATTGCCTTGTTCGTTGTGTTGAGCGCCTCCCTCGATGGACCCAAATATGGGAACAAGAGTGCCCAAATTTATCACGAACACCCTAGCACTCGTGGCATGGGGGCTGAAGCCGACGACTTGCCATCTCTCAGATTTGATAAACAGCCGCACAGAAGGTAATATTTTAAATTAACAAGTGTTGCTTCGCGCATATGAACTTAGTTTTCAGCGCACAGGATAAAAAATGCGAGTCTACTCAAAAACTTCTTCTTTGGAGCACTCACCCGCAATAATGCGGGCGCCCTTCAGCACACTCCTATAATACATCTCGGGCGTGCGATGCTCCTTGCCCTCTGGTGGGGGGTCCGTCACAAGCTTCTGGGCATCCATCTTGCCCCAGTGCACCTTTGCACGAGCAAGGGCCCGACGCGCACCCTCGATACAGGCGGAGTGCTTGATAACTTTAACCCACAGGCACGCATCCACCAGCCGCCGCACCAGGCCGAAGTAGCTCCCAGGTATAGCCTCCTTAGGCCACAGCCGAACTATGAGGCCCTTCATGGCCTGTTCGGCCGCCTTGTGGAGCTCGACCAGCTGCTTCAGCTGGTCGCTAAGGGGCACCGGATGTTCGGCCTCTGCATACTGAGACCAGAAGACCTTCTCCGTTGAGCTCCCCTCCTCGGCCCGGTAGAATGCGGCAGCATCAGACACACTGTGGGGAAGATCTGCGAATGCTCCTGGAGAGCTCTGAATTCGGGTAAGCGACAGGTAATTAACACTCACATGCTTACTTTGCAGGAAAAATGCCTTACCCGCTGCTATTTTCTTCACCGCCTCTATCTCCTGGAGGGCCTTGTAGGCTTCGGCCTTAGCGGCTTTGGCACTCTCAAGAGCCGTTGCAAGCTCAGACTCTCGAGTCTTCGAGTCACGCTCCAGGCTCTCGTGTTTTTTCACGAGATCCTGGAGCTCTTGCTGTACCTCCGCCACCCGCGCCTCCTGTTTCTCTCGCTCGGTGCGCTCCGCAGCCGCATTGCGTTCGGCCGCGGCCACCGCCTCCTTCAGGGTCGCCACCTCGTTAGTGGCCCCTGCAATACCCCAGTTATCCTTGTCATTTTTCTCGCAACCAAATCCTTTTCTGTAAGGTACAATTTTCATAAGGTATTACTCACCTTGTTTTTCCTCGAGCTGCTTCTTGGCATGGCCGAGCTCGTTCTCGGACCGCTCGAGGTTTTCCTTCAAAGTATTGACCTCCGCAGTCAGTGCGGCAGAGGTCAGCAGCACAGCCTGCAATCCCATATTAACATATTTTCATGACTCCTGCGTTTATCTTTCTAAAGATCCTCAGTCCGGCTTTTCTTTCCGAACACCGAACCGAGCATCAGGGGCTACTGTCTATGCGGTACCATTTTACATATATTGAAATTCTTACCTTAAAGCCTGTTAGAAGGCTGCTGCAGGCTTCGGTCAGCCCGCTCTTGGCGAGCTGAACCTTCTGAATCAGCGCACTCATAACAGTGCGGTGTTCCTCTTTGATGGAGGCGCCGTTGAGCGCCTCCAGCAAATTATACGGCACCTCCGGTTGGACGGAGGCAGCTGGCGTCGCGGTCTTGCCCTTCTTACGAAGGGGTCGCCCGCCGGACTCCGGAGCCACTATGGGTTCCGGGGCTGAGTCCGGTGCAAAGTCCAGGAGGTTGTCCTGCGACACCTCCGGGGCCCTCTCCTCCTGGTGGGTCCCTTCCTGGGATCCCACCTCGGCATCGTCCGGATCACGGGGGGTGGAGGCAGTCGGAAGAGAATCCATATCCGACGCCCCTAAGGACCCGCTCGACGAAGTGGGGAGATCATCCTTAGGCGGACTGCAGGGTTGTATGCAGCATTAGAAAGACATAATGTGGCGGAAAACGAAAACCTTGAAGTTATTCGGGAGTCCGGATACTTACGATCTTGCCAGAGGCTTGGCCCTTGGAGGCCAGTCCTCGTCGTCGTCACTGGCGTTGGCGGAACAGTCCGGGGGAAGAGTTTTTCCCCTCTTGGACCCTTCGGCCTCCCTTGTTGGGAAGGCCTTCCTTTTCTTCCCTCCCCTCGCTGGGGGAGAGGCTTTCTTCTTCTCCTCCTCGCCTTGGTGGGAGGAGTCGGCCTCGGATTCATCATCCGATAGCACCTGAAAACGGGAACTCTTCCGAGTCCCCGTGGCCTTCTTCTTGGCCTTCTTCTCCGGCACCACGTGGGGTGCCGGAGCCAGCAGCCCCGTTAGGCGGGCGTCAGCTGGGTCCTCTGGCAATGGGGCCGGACAGATAGCCTGTGCGGCCTTCTTCAGCCAGTCCTGTCAAAGGAAAGGGAGTTTAGATCCCGCATAGAGTCAAACTATGAATAACAAGCGTCCCATAAAGGACAATATCACTTACCTCGTCAGCTGGGCGCTGCGAGCTGAATCCGCGATCTTCGGTAGCGGATGCGGGAGCCTTGGCGCCCTTGAACATCACCTTCTAGACCTCTTCATACGTAGTGTCAAAGAGCCCATTCAAAGTCTGGTGCTGCGCCGGATCGAACTCCACATATTGAAGCCCCGTCGTTGGCACGGGAGAATCTGGCGGATGAGCATGACCTGGAGTATGTTGACAAGCTTGAGCTTCTTGTCCACCAGCTGTTGGACGCAGGCTTGGAGTCCGGTCAGCTCCTCCGAATCGCCCCAAATCCGGCCGCTCTCTTTCCAGGAGGTGAGCCGTGTGGGGATGCCGGATCTGAATTCGGGGGCTGCTGCCCATTCGGGATCACGCGGCTCGGTGATGTAGAACCACCCCGATTGCCACCCCTTGATGGTTTCCACAAAGGTGCCCTCCAGCCACGTAACGTGGGACATCCTGCCCACCATGGCGCTTCCGCACTCCGCTTGGCTGCCCTTCACAACCTTCGGCTTGACACTGAAGGTCTTGAGCCACAAGCCGAAGTGGGGCTGGATGCAGAGGAAGGCCTCGCACATGATGATCAACGCCGAGATGTTGAGAATAAAATTCGGGGCCAGATCATGGAAATCTAGGCCGTAGTAGAACATGAGCCCCCTGACAAAGGGATGAAGTGGGAAGCCCAGTCCGCGGAGGAAATGGGGAAGGAATACTACCCTCTCATGGGGCCTGGGGGTGGGGATGAGCTCTCCCTCGTCGGGGAGCCGATGCGCGATGTCGCTGGACAAGTATTCGGCACTGCGCAGATTCTAGATATGCCCCTCCGTGACGGAGGAGGCCATCCACTTGCCTCCCGCTCCGGACATATTTGGAGAAAGTTGAGGTGAGATGTGCGGGCTTGGGCGCTAGAGCTCAAGTTCACAGAGATGGATAAGACAAGGAGGAAGAAGGCGCAGGTAAAGAGGTTGGATCTTTATCCCCTTATATGGGCGGACAGAAACACGCGTCCCCACCGGCCTGGTAAAACTCGCTTATCTCCCAAGCGTCACAATCAATGGCGCGGTTGGGTTACCCACGTCCGTATTGATGGGAATCCCGGAATAAGGGGAACACGATCTCTGCTTCGACAGACGTGCCAAGGAAACCGCCTCGCTAAACGTGCTGAGGTGGAACAATAGAAACAATTCGAGTAAAGGCTTGGAAGTGGTGTGATGTTACGCCACAGAATATGTTAGCAGATTGATCTTGTGTAATATTATTCTCTCTACGCTGGTATGTGGAATTTATTTTTGCAGAGCCGGACACTATCCTAGTGTTCACAATCTTCTATAAATTATTCGGAGGAGGAACCCGTCTTGCAATGCCGAAGACAATATGCGCGCCGGACTCGTCGTTATTGAAGCCTGGTTCAGGGGCTACTGAGGGAGTCCCGGACTAGGGGGTGTCCGGATAGCCGAACTATCATCATCGGCCGGACTCCAAGACTATGAAGATACAAGATTGAAGACTTTCATCCCGTGTCCGGATGGGACTTTCCTTGGCGTGGAAGGCAAGCTTGGCGATACGGATATGTAGATCTCCTACCATTGTAACCGACTCTGTGTAACCCTAGCCCTCTCCGGTGTCTATATAAACCGGATGGCTTTAGTCCATAGGACGAACAACAATCATACCATAGGCTAGCTTCTAGGGTTTAGCCTCCTTGATCTCGTGGTAGATCTACTCTTGTAACCCACATCATCAATATTAATCAAGCAGGACGTAGGGTTTTACCTCCATCAAGAGGGCCCGAACCTGGGTAAAAACATCGTGTCCCTCGTCTCCTGTTACCATCCGCCTAGACGCACAGTTCGGGACCCCCTACCCGAGATCCGCCGGTTTTGACACGACAGATAGTTTATGATGTGAGTGTCTGCATCCGGCTACCGCCTCCTCTAATTTGGTGGATCACACAGAGAAAATAAATCTCATTAATTTACTCCATAACCACCCTATTAATAGGACCTAGTAACAACCAGCGCCATAGCAATGGGCCCGGTGGGCACATGCCTCCTGCATGCATTGGCCAGTCATGGCAGCAACGCAAAAGAAGAGAGCGGTTCTTGGGAAAAAGCGACGTCAAGTTAGTGCAGCGGGCCTTATAAACACGAACAGCTCGCTCCTCCCGCTTCGTATCCCCACCTAATTCCCCCCGCTCCCCACATCTTCACTCACTCGGTCCAGAAAACCCCCGCTCACCTTCTTCGTCACTCGTACAGAAAACGCATGCTCCTCTTCTTCCACTCCTACAGAAATCTCCAGTCGTCCTTATTCCCCACTCGTACTGCCACTAGGATCGTCTCTGGCTACTCTGCTCAAACCTGTGAGCTCGGTGCAACGCCCACAAGGAAAATGGAGTCGGCTGGACCCAGCACCAAGAAGATGAGACTCCTGCCAACGACGACGCCGGTTGTAGATCCCGCACCCGGTAGCATGGCCCCCCCCACCTGGATCTAAGGAACCAGTAGAATCTCCGGTGGACCGCATCAGCGATCTCCCAGACGTCATCCTTGAGGAGATCATCTTGCTTCTCCCCACCAATGATTGTTGCCGCACACAAGTCCTCTCAACTCGGTGGCGCCCTCTATGGCGCACCGTGCCCCTCAATCTCGACTGTTGTCAGATATCTGTCCTTCCTGAATTTGATCTCCTCAGAGCCATCGTATCCTCTCACCAGCAGGGCCCCAGTCAATGCCTCTGCATCTCGACACGCTACCTGCTATTATACCCGGCACGGTGGATGCTTGGCTGACATCCCCTGAATTCGGAAAACTCTAGCAGTTTGAGTTGTACCATTACCACAAAAGTTTCATACCACGAACACACCAATAATTCGTGCCCAGACCACCGTTGTCCATCTCGCGGTTTTCCTCCTCTCTCTCTCCACACCGCCACCTTCGCCCGGTGCCATCTACCAAATGATTTGGTACAAATGCTTCGACTCTCACTGCTAAAAAAACTTTCGCTTGTGGTGGTTTATCTGTCAGAGGCCTCACTACACATCATCATCCACTCCAGTTGCCCTGCCCTAGAGCGCTTGCTGATTGTTTTGGGAATATAAATCCGTATCAGTTGTCTCCAAATAAAGTCGCATCACCTTAAAAGTATTGGAATTTGTTTTGAAGGACATCAGCTCATCATCGGAGATGCCCCTTCACTTCAAAGGTTGATCCTTGATAATTTTTATAGACCTTCACAAATAATTGTCGTCTCTGCGCCCAAATTGGAGACCTTGGGTGTAATTCGTGACCCGTATAATGATCACAAGGAATTGGTGTTTGGCTCCTCACTTTTTGAGGTACCATACATTATCATCTATTTGTAATCATAAGCTGCATTTTTCATTTGTGCGCATAAGATTTATATCATCTTGGAGTACACTTTGGGTACTAATATTATGTTATATGCTCAATGAAGAGTTCGTCCACTGATAGTCTATCAATGCTGTTGGATTCTGTCAAGATCATATATATTAGAATGTTTAGTTTTGATCTGAACATAATTATTGGCTTGCTGTGATGCTTTTGATCTCTGGAGAATTTATATATAGAGGTGATGATTTCATGCACATTGAAAGCCCGTATATATTGTACTAGAATTAAGTATTCAGCTGTCGTTCTTTCGACATACTCTTTTTTAGACCTTAACTATTTTCAATCTTCATGTCTACTTAGGCAGAACCACATGGAGCAAAACATATAACCAATCGCTGGCATAATAAGCACCAGGATTTTCTCAGTTCTCATGACATTCGTTTGAGGACAATAACGATGAAAGGATATGCATCCAACCAGGCAAACAGAAGCTTTGTCACATTCTTCCTGTTGAATGCGAGATTACTATTGTCCATGAGGCTTAATTTTTACCGCAAGAGATTTCTCACGGACGGACATGTTGAACAGCAAAAAAAGAAGTTTCAGGTGGACAAATGGGCTTCTAAACATGCTCGGCTTCTATTTACAACAAGTTGTAGTCATCCTGAAATAAATGTTTTTGCACAGGATGTTGATTTTGTGGATCCGACCGATCCATTTGTTTGTGACTGGAAAAAAGAGTGGTTGGGTTAGATGTTACTGCCATGTTCAATCTGGGTTTTTTCTAAAAATTTAATGAACAATTAATCCTTGGGCTTTTTGTACCATTTGTATGCTTGAGTTGCATGTTGTTACCCTCGTACTCCCCTCTACCTGCCACTACACTACCACATCTTCCACGGCTGCTGTTCGTTCCCGTCCGAGGCCTCACCGTCATTCTCTACCTTGGTTCGCTCGCTGTGCCCGCCGCTGTTTGGTGTTGTCAACATGGTCAACAACCAAGAGGAATCAGGAGATGACTGTACTGGAGAGGCTGACAGTAGGGACCCACCAGGGTCATTTCATTTCGCAAGCAGGTGCCTCATTATTACAAGCCAAAAAATACTTCCTCCTGATTGTTTGACAACTAGGTCCCACGCTATTGTCAATGTAGTCAATAAACGAGAAAATTACACAGCGAGCGGATAACACCAGGGACCCAGGAGCTCGCCCAGTTGTTTTTTAGTTTCAGAGACAGAGCTCAACTGCGCGCTGTGTAGGAGTTGTGGCCCGTCTAGCCCACCCTTAAGCTTTTATTAAGCACATGACGAGCCCAGTTGATATATTTTTTTCCTTTTGAAAATGGCTAGCCCAGCTCTTTTTTTGGTGAATACCAAAACCGAGGCCTACTTGCTTTTCTCCGCCCTGCTGGGCTGCAAATCTTTCAAGATGAGGAGGGATGTAAGTAGTAAGAAATGGGCTTCCTTGGAAAATGGGCTATAAGTTGTAAGAAATGGGCTGTAAACTTTTAAACCAAAGCCAACCGGCAATTGCATTAAAATTTCATTTTTCAGGATTTCTCTACTCTCTACTCTTATAAAAACCAAAGCCAACTGGCAATTACATTAAAATGTCATCTTTTCTCCCACAAGATAAACTACTCATACAAATGCATCTTCATGTTCCGTGCAACGAACGGGCATGTTGCTAGTTAAGATTCTAAATTTCATTCATTTTTTTGCGGAGAATTGTTTTTTGAATTTTATTTTGATATAATTTTTTAAAATTATTTTTAACGTGACTTGAAATTTCGTGATTAAAAGAGTTCGGACCCAACCGAAATATGCAAAATTTTGTTGAATTTTTTAGCAGTGCCCAGAATATATGGTCTGTAATGCTAGTAAAAAGAATATGGTCTTCAAATATCCTTAAGAATTAGCAAATGGGCTGTAAATTATTGAAAATAATGGCTAATGGGCTGTATGCTGTTTTCCACAGATTTGGAGGCTGACTTCTGGGCCTACTAAGTTGACGATGATGCTGTCCTAAATTTTTTTGACGCGTACACAAGGCTTTGTCAACTTAGTGAACACACAACAGTGACTGTTGGATGTCATCCAACGCCGCCGTGCTTCTTCAATCTCTGATCTTCCTGCTCCAGCCGCCCAAACCAGCGCCGGCGGAGACTGCCTGCTCCCTGTTCCCGTGGCTGGTTGTGCTGCCGCCAGGCCATCCCTTTAACCACCCACACATCCTGTTATTTTCCGGGAACCTCAGCCTCACCCCACAGCCGACCAGTCAGCGCTCGTTCTCCCCTCAGCGTGGGCATCCAGCTGCGGTGGCTTTGCCAGCTCCGGGTGGTTCTCCTTCCTGGGCCCCGCCCTCGTCCATCGCGTTTGTGCTCTCGGCGCAGCGAGGTCAACATGGTCAACAAACAACAGTCATCGGAAGAGGCTGACAATAGGGGCCCACACAAGGAAATGCCTCCTTATTACGCGCAAAATAATGATTCCTCCTGTTGGGGAACGTAGTAATTTCAAAAAAATTCCTACGCACACACAAGATCATGGTGATGCATAGCAACGAGAGGGGAGAGTGTAATCTACATACCCTTGTAGACCGAAAGCGGAAGCGTTAGAACAATGCGGTTGATGTAGTCGTACGTCCTCACGGCCCGGCCGATCAAGCACCGAAACTACGACACCTCCAAGTTCTAGCACACGTTCAGCTCGATGACGTCCCTCGAACTCCGATCCAGCTGAGTGTCGAGGGAGAGTTCCGTTAGCATGACGGCGTGGTGACGATCTTGATGTTCTACCGTTGCAAGGCTTCGCCTAAGCACCGCTACAATATTATCGAGGAGGACTATGGTGGAGGGGGGCACCGCACACGGCTAATAGATCTCAAGGATCAATTGTTGTTGTGTCTCTGGGGTGCCCCCCTGCCCCCATATATATAGGAGCAAGTGGGAAGGCGGCCGGCCTATGGAGGAGGCGCACCAAGGGGGGAGTCCTACTCCCACCGGGAGTAGGACTCCTCCTTTCCTTGTTGGAGAAGAAAAGAGGAGGAGATTGAGAAGGAAAAGGGGGCTGCCCCCCTTGTCCAATTCGGACCAGAGGGGGAGCGCAGGCCTCTTTCCTTTTGGCCTCTCTCCTCTATTCCCGTATGGCCCAATAAGGCCCATATACTCCCCGGCGAATTCCCGTAACTCTCCGGTACTCCGAAAAATACCCGAATCACTCGAAACCTTTCCGAAGTCCGAATATAGTCGTCCAATATATCGATCTTTACGTCTCGAGCATTTCGAGACTCCTCGTCATGTCCCCAATCTCATCCGGGACTCCGAACTCCTTCGGCACATCAAAACTCATAAACTCATAATATAACTGTCATCGAAACCTTAAGCGTGCGGACCCTACGGGTTCGAGAACAATGTAGACATGACCTAGAACTATTCTCGGTCAATAACCAATAGCGGAACCTGGATGCTCATATTGGCTCCCACATATTCTACGAAGATCTTTATCGGTCAAACCGCATAACAATATACGTTGTTCCCTTTGTCATCGGTATGTTACTTGCCCGAGATTCGATCGTTGGTATCCAATACCTAGTTCAATCTTGTTACTGGCAAGTCTCTTTACTTGTTATGTAATGCATCATTCCGTAACTAACTTATTAGCTACATTGCTTGCAAGGCTTATAGTGATGTGCATTACCAAGAGGGCCCAGAGATACCTCTTCGACAATCGGAGTGAGAAAACCTAATCTCGAAATACGCCAACCCAACATGTACCTTTGGACACACCTGTAGTACTCCTTTATAATCACCCAGTTACATTGTGACGTTTGGTAGCACCCAAAGTGTTCCTCCGGTAAACGGGAGTGCATAATCTCATAGTTACAGGAACATGTATAAGTCATGAAGAAAGCAACAACAACATACTAAACGATCAAGTGCTAAGCTAACGGAATGGGTCAAGTCAATCACATCATTCTCCTAATGATGTGATCCCGTTAATCAAATGACAACACATGTCTATGGTTAGGAAACATAACCATCTTTGATTAATGAGCTAGTCAAGTAGAGGCATACTAGTGACGTTATGTTGGTCTATGTATTCACACATGTATTATGTTTCCGGTTAATACAATTCTAGCATGAATAATAAACATTTATCATGATATAAGGAAATAAATAATAACTTTATTATTGCCTCTAGGGCATATTTCCTTGAGTCTCCCACTTGCACTAGAGTCAATAATCTAGTTTACATCATCATGTGATTTAACACCAATATTCACATCTGTATGTGATTAATACCCATAGTTCACATCGTCATGTGATCAACACCCAAAAGGTTTACTAGAGTCAATAATCTAGTTCACATCGCTATGTGATTAACACCCAAAGAGTTAGTAGGTATGATCATGTTTTGCTCGTGAGAGAAGTTTAGTCAACGGGTCTGTCATATTACAGAGTCATATGTATTTTGCAAATATTCTATGTCTACAATGCTTTGCATGGAGCTACTCTAGCTAATTGCTCCCACTTTCAATATGTATCCAGATTGAGACTTAGAGTCATCTGGATCGGTGTAAAAGCTTGCATCGATGTAACTCTTTAAGACGAACTCTTTTATCACCTCCATAATCGAGAAACATATCCTTATTCTACTAAGGATAATTTTGACCAATGTCCAGTGATCTACTCCTAGATCACTATTGTACTCCCTTGCCAAACCAGGGCAGAGTATACAATAGGTCCGGTCCATAGCATGGCATACTTCTATAGAACCTACGACTGAGACATAGGGAATGACTTTCATTCTCTTTCTATTTTCTGCCGTGGTCGGGTCTTGAGTCTTACTCAATTTCACACCTTTGCAACACAGGCAAGAACTCTTTCTTTGACTGTTCCATTTTGAACTATTTCAAAATCTTGACAAGGTATGTACTTATTGAAAAACTTATCAAGCGTCTTGATCTATCTCAATAGATCTTGATGCTCAATATGTAAGTAGCTTCACCGAGGTCTTTCATTGAAAAACCTTTTATTCAAGTATCCTTTTATGCTATCCAGAAATTCGATATCATTTCCAATCAACAATATGTCTTGCACATATAATACCAGAAATGCTACAGAGCTCCCACTCACTTTCTTGTAAATACAGGCCTTTCCAAAAGTCTGTATAAAACCATATGCTTTGATCAACTCATCAAAGCATATATTCCAACTCTGAGATGCTTGCACCAGTCCATTGATGGATCGTTGGAGCTTGCACATTTTGTTAGTACCTTTAGGATTAACAAAACCTTCTGGTTGCATCATATACAACTCTTCTTTAATAAATCCATTAAAGAATGTAGTTTTTGACATCCATTTGCCAGATTTCATAACATGTGACAATTTCTAACATGATTCGGATAGACTTAAGCATCGCTACAGTTGAGAAAATCTCATTGTAGTCAACACCTTGAACTTGTCGAAAAACCTTTTTGTGACAAGTCGAGCTTTGTAGATAGTAACACTACTATAAGTGTCCATCTTCATCTTGAAGATCCATTTATTTAACATGGCTTGCTAATCATCGAGCAAGTCAATCAAAGTCCATACTTTGTTCTTATACATGGATCATATCTCAGATTTTATGGCCTCAAGCCATTTCGCGGAATCTGGGCTCATCATCGCTTCCTCATAGTTCATAGGTTCATCATGGTCTAGTAACATGACTTCTAGTATGGGATTACCGTACCACTTTGGTGCGGATCTTATTCTGGAATACCTACGAGGTTCGGTAGTAACTTGATCTGAAGCTTCATGATCATCATCATTAACTTCCTCACTAATCGGTGTAGGCATCACTGGAACTGATTTCTGTGATGAACTACTTTCCAATTTGGGAGAAGGTACAATTACCTTATCAAGTTCTACTTTCCTCCCACTCACTTCTTTCGAGAGAAACTCCTTCTCTAGAAAGGATCCATCTTAGCAACGAATCTTGCTTTCGGATCTGTGATAGAAGGTGTACCCAATAGTTACCTTTGGGTATTCTATGAAGATGCACTTCTCCGATTTGGGTTCGAGCTTATCAGGTTGAAACTTTTTCACATAAGCATCGCATCCCCAAACTTGAAGAAACGACAACTTTGGTTTCTTGCCAAACCACAGTTCATAAGGCGTCGTCTCAACGGATTTTGATGGTGCCCTATTTAAAGTGAATGTAGTTGTCTTTAATGCATAACCCCAAAACGATAGTGGTAAATCGGTAAGAGACATCATAGATTGCACTATATCCAATAAAATATTGTTATGACGTTCGGACACACCATTAAGCTGTGGTGTTGTAGGTGGCATGAGTTTGTCAAACTATTCCACATTGTTTTAATTGAAGACCAAACTCGTAACTCAAATATCTGTCTCTGCGATCAAATTGCAGAAACTTTATTTTCTTGTTACGATCATTCTCCACTTCACTCTGAAATTCTTTGAACTTTTCAAATGTTTCAGACTTGTGCTTCATTAAGTAGATATTCTCACATCTGCTCAATTCATCTTGTGAAGGTCAGAAAATAATGATACCCGCCACGAGCATCAACACTCATTGGACCATATACATCGGTATGTATTATTTCCATCAAGTCAGTAGCTCGTTCCATTGTTCTGGAGAACGGAGTTTTAGTCATCTTGCCCAAAAGGCACGGTTCGCAAGCATCAAATGATTCATAACCAAGAGATTCCAAAAATCCATCTTTATGGCGTTTCTTCATGCGCTTTACACCGATATGACCCAAACGGCAGTGCCACAAATAAGTTGCACTATCATTATCAACTTTGCATCTTTTGGCATCAATATTATGAATATGTGTATTACTACGAATGAGATCCAACAAACTATTTTCATTGGGTGTATGATCATCGAAGTTTTTATTCATGTAAACAGAACAACAATTATTCTTTGACTTTAAATGAATAACTGTATCACAATAAACATGATCAAATCATATTCATGTTCAACGCAAATGCCAAATAACATTTATTTAGGTTTAACACTAATCCCGAAAGTATAGGGAGTGTGCAATGATGATCATATCAATCTTGGAACCACTTCCAACACTCATCGTCACTTCCCCTTCAACTAGTCTCTGTTTATTCTGTAACTCCTGTTTCGAGTTACTAATATTTAGCAACTGAACAAGTATCAAATACTCAGGGGCTACTATAAACACTAGTAAAGTACACATCAATAACATGTATATCAAATATTCCCTTGTTCACTTTGCCATCCTTCTTATCCACCAAATATTCAGGGCATTTCCGCTTCTAGTGACCATTTCCTTTGCAGTATAATCACTCAGTTTCAGGCTTTGGTCCAGCTTTGGGCTTCTTCGCGGGACTAACAACTTGCTTGTCATTCTACTTGAAGTTCCCTTTCTTTCCCTTTGCCCTTTTCTTGAAACTAGTGATCTTGTCAACCATCAACACTTGATGCTCTTTCTTGATTTCTACCTTCGTCGATTTCAACATCACGAAGAGCTCGGGAATCGTTTTCGTCATCCCTTGCATACTGTAGTTCATCACAAAGTTCTACTAACTTGGTGATGGTGACTAGAGAACTCTGTCAATCACTATCTTATCTAGAAGATTAACTCCCACTTTATTCAAGCGATTGTAGTACCCAGACAATCTGAGCACATGCTCACTAGTTGACCGATTCTCCTCCATCTTTTAGCCATAGAACTTGTTGGAGACTTCATATCTCTCAACTCGGGTATTTGCTTGAAATATTAACTTCAACTCCTGAACATCTCATATGGTCCATGACGTTCAAAACGTCTTTGAAGTCCCGATTCTAAGCCGTTAAGAATGGTGCACTAAACTATCAAGTAGTCATCAGATTGAGCTAGCCAAACGTTCATAACATCTGCATCTGCTCCTCCAATAGGTTTGTCACCTAGTGGTGCATTAAGGACATAATTCTTCTGTGCAGCAATGAGGATAAACCTCAGATCACGAATCCAATCTGCATCATTGCTACCGACATCTTTCAACACAATTTTCTCTAGGAACATATAAAAATAAACATATGAAAGCAACAATGCAAGCTATTGATCTACAACATAATTTGCAAAATACTACCAGGACTAAGTTCGTGATAAATTTAAGTTCAATTAATCATATTACTTAAGAACACCCACTTAGATAGACATCCCTCTAATCCTCTAAGTGATTACGTGATCCATATCAACTACACCATGTCCGATCGTCATGTGAGATGGAGTACTTTCAACAGTGAACATCAATATGTTGATCATATCTACTATATGATTCACGCTCGACCTTTCGGTCTCCGTGTTCCAGGCCATATCTGTTATATGCTAGGCTCGTCAAGTTTAACCTGAGTATTCCGCGTGTGCAACTGTTTTGCACCCGTTGTATTTGAACGTAGAACCTATCACACCCGATCATCACGTGGTGTCTCAGCACGAAGAACTTTCGCAACGGTGCATACTCAGGGAGAACACTTCTTGAAAATTTTAGTGAGAGATCATCTTAAAATGCTACCGTCAAACTAAGCAAAATAACATGTATAAAAGATAAACATCACATGCAATCAATATAAGTGATATGATATGGCCATCATCATCTTGTGCTTGTGATCTCCATCTCCAAAGTACTGTCATGATCTCTATCGTTACCGGCACTACACCATGATCTTCATCATCTTGATCTATATCAATGTGTCGTCACATGGTCATCTCGCCAACTATTGCTCTTGCAACTATTGCTATCGTATAGCGATAAAGTAAAGCAATTATTTGGCACTTGCATCTTATGCAACAAAGAGACAACCATAGGGCTTCTGCCAGTTGCCGATAACTTCAACAAAACATGATCATCTCATACAACAACTTATATCTCATCACGTCTTGACCATATCACATCACAACATGCCCTGCAAAAACAAGTTAGACGTCCTCTACTTTGTTGTTGCAAATTTTACATGGCTACTACGGGCTGAGCAAGAACCGTTCTTACCTACGCATCAAAACCACAACGATAGTTCGTCAAGTTAGTGCTGTTTTAACCTTCTCAAGGACCGGGCGTAGCCACACTCGGTTCAACTAAAGTTGGAGAAACAGACACCCGCTAGTCACCTGTGTGCGAAGCACGGCGGTAAAACCAGTCTCGCGTAAGTGTACGTGTAATGTCGGTCCGGGCCGCTTCATCCAACAATACCGCTGAACCAAAGTATGACATGCTGGTAAGCAGTATGACTTGTATCACCCACAACTCACTTGTGTTCTACTCGTGCAAATAACATCAATGCATAAAACCTAGGCTCGGATGCCACTATTGGGGAACGTAGTAATTTCAAAAAAATTCCTATGCACACACAAGATCATGGTGATGCATAGCAACGAGAGGGGAGAGTGTAATCTACATACCCTTGTAGACCGAAAGCGGAAGCGTTAGAACAACGCGGTTGATGTAGTCGTACGTCCTCACGGCCCGACCGATCAAGCACCGAAACTACGACATCTCCAAGTTCTAGCACACGTTCAGCTCGATGACGTCCCTCGAAC
The DNA here is from genome assembly GCF_018294505.1 of Triticum aestivum. Lineage (NCBI taxonomy): Eukaryota > Viridiplantae > Streptophyta > Magnoliopsida > Poales > Poaceae > Triticum > Triticum aestivum. Next base: position 661,772,186 of record NC_057810.1, on the reverse strand, counting down.
TCCGATCCAGCCGAGTGTCGAGGGAGAGTTCCGTCAGCACGACGGCATGGTGACGATCTAGATGTTCTACCGTCGCAGGGCTTCGCCTAAGCAACGCTACAATATTATCGAGGAGGACTATGGTGGAAGGGGGCACCGCACACGGCTAATAGATCTCAAGGATCAATTGTTGTTGTGTCTTTGGGGTGCCCCCCTGCTCCCATATATATAGGAGCAAGGGGGAAGGCGGCCGGCCTATGGAGGAGGCGCACCAAGGGGGGAGTCCTACTCCCACCGGGAGTAGGACTCCTCCTTTCCTTGTTGGAGAAGAAAAGAGGAGGAGATTGAGAAGGAAAAGGGGGCTGCCCCCCTTGTCCAATTCGGACTAGAGGGGGGGGGCACAGACCTCTTTCCTTTTGGCCTCTCTCCTCTATTCCCGTATGGCCCAATAAGGCCCATATACTCCCCGGCGAATTCCCGTAACTCTCCGGTACTCCGAAAAATACCCGAATCACTCGGAACCTTTCCGAAGTCCGAATATAGTCGTCCAATATATCGTTCTTTACGTCTCGACCATTTCGAGACTCCTCGTCATGTCCCCGATCTCATACGGGACTCCGAACTCCTTCGGTACATCAAAACTCATAAACTCATAATACAACTGTTATCGAAACCTTAAGCATGCGGACCCTACGAGTTCGAGAACAATGTAGACATGACCTAGAACTATTCTCGGTCAATAACCAATAGCGGAACCTGGATGCTCATATTGGCCCCCACATATTCTACGAAGATCTTTATCGGTCAAACCGCATAACAACATACGTTGTTCCCTTTGTCATCGGTATGTTACTTGCCCGAGATTCGATCGTCGGTATCCAATACCTAGTTCAATCTCGTTACTGGCAAGTCTCTTTACTCGTTACGTAATGCATCATTCCGTAACTAACTTATTAGCTACATTGCTTGCAAGGCTTATAGTGATGTGCATTACCGAGAGGGCCCAGAGATACCTCTCCGACAATCAGAGTGACAAAACCTAATCTCGAAATACGCCAACCCAGCATGTACCTTTGGAGACACCTGTAGTACTCCTTTATAATCGCCCAGTTACGTTGTGACGTTTGGTAGCACCCAAAGTCTTCCTCCGGTAAATGGGAGTTGCATAATCTCATAGTTACAGGAACATGTATAGGTCATGAAGAAAGCAACAACAACATACTAAACGATCAAGTGCTAAGCTAACGAAATGGGTCAAGTCAATCACATCATTCTCCTAATGATGTGATCCCGTTAATCAAATGACAACACATGTCTATGGTTAGGAAACATAACCATCTTTGATTAATGAGCTAGTCAAGTAGAGGCATACTAGTGACGTTATGTTGGTCTATGTATTCACACATGTATTATGTTTCCGGTTATTACAATTCTAGCATCAATAATAAACATTTATCATGATATAAGGAAATAAATAATAACTTTATTATTGCCTCTAGGGCATATTTCCTTCACCTCCACCTGACAGCTGGGACCCACCGGAAGGGCCTCTATATTTCTCGAAAAAATGGTCCCCCCGCTGTCAGCTCGGACCCACTAGAAGTGCCTCCTTATTACGCACAAAAAAATGAATACTACCCCTGCTAGCTGGGACCCACCTTGGTGGGAGGCTGACTTGTGGGCCTACTAAGTTGACGGGTGAGGGAGTCTATGATTAAGGGATCCTCTGACAGCCGGACTATATACGTGGTCCGGACTGTTGGGCTATGAAGATACAAGATAGAAGACTTTGTCCCATGTCCGGATGGGACTCTCCTTTGCGTGGGAGGCAAGCTTGGCGATTCGGATATGAAGATTCCTTTCTCTGTAACCGACCCTGTGTAACCCTAGCCCCCTCCGGTGTCTATATAAACCGGGGGGTTTAGTCCATAGGACAGGAACAATCATAATAATAGGCTAGCTTCTAGGGTTTAGCCATTACGATCTCATGGTAGATCAACTCTTGTAATACTCATATCCATCAAGATCAATCAAGCAGGAAGTAGGGTATTACCTCCATAGAGAGGGCCCGAACCTGGGTAAGCATTGTGTCCCCCGCCTCCTATTACCATTAGCCTTAAACGCACAGTTCGGGACCCCCTACCTGAGATCCGCCGGTTTTGACACTAACATTGGTGCTTTCATTGAGAGTTCCACTGCTCGTCATCATAAGGCTTGATGGCTCCTTTAATCATCCATAACAATGCAGTCCAGGGTGAGATCTTTCTCCCCGGACATATCTTTGTATTCGGCGGCCTCGCACTACGGGCCAACTCGCTTGGCCATCTGGAGCAGATCGACAGGTATGCCCCTATCCATCAGGTCAGGTTTGGAAACTTGAACTACATCGCCGATGTCCGTAGAGACTTGATCTTTGACGGATTCGAGGCCATGGCAGCCGCATCCTGCCGCCATGATGAACATGACCTAGATTTGTCATCGGACCTTGCTCAGGAGATAGCGCCAGTAACTGCTCTAGCCCTAGATCCAGAGCAGATCACGCCATCCGAGGACGGGAGGCTCAACTCCTCCATGGAAACCGCAGACTTAACAGCGCTAGTGTTGAACACAGATCTTACCTCCAACGAGGCCTGTGTAATCGGAACTTCGGACTCGTCTCCGGCCATAGGTTCTGAACCGCGTGTATCCGCGCCCATTGAATCCGCCCGGGCACTGATCTTGGAGTTCAGTTCCGTGGACATCTTCCAACACTCACCCTTAGGTGATGTGTTAAACTCATTGAAATCCCTCTCCTTGTCAGGAGATTCTTGGCCGAACTATGTCCGGCTTGAGTGGGAAGCGGACGACGAAGAACTTCGTTACCCACCCACCACCCACTTGATAGCCAATGTCGTCAATTTGACCGACATGCTTGATTTTGAATCCGAAGACATCGACGGTATGGATGACGATGCCGGAGAGGAACAGGAACCACCGCCCACTGGGCGCTGGACAACCACCTCCTCATATGACATATACATGGTGGATACACCCAAAGAATACAATGGCGATGACCAAAAGGATCCAGTTGAGGATAACCCCCCTGAGAAGCAGCAAAAGCACCGATGTCAGCGGCGCCGCTCTAAACCATGCCATGGTAAAAATAACGATACCGACACAAGAGAAAATAGCACTCCGGATGATGCCGAAGACAAAGAAGACCCCGCCAAGCCAAGTTTCGAACAGGCTGAACCGGAAGACAGGCGTGACAGCGTTTGGGGAACGGGGCTCCCTAGACTTGCCTGCCTGCGGCCCGCGGCGTGGCTCCACCAGCGGCCCGGTGCGGCCCATGTTCATCAACCAAACACTCAAGACCCTCGCGATGGGCCAAGCCTCGCGGGGCGGACAACACGAGGCTTCCTCGGGAGCGGACTCACCAGGAAGGCTCACGAGGGAGGTGGGGAGATCAAGGCAAGGGGTACCTCACGAGGTTCCCGTGACGCAAACCATGACGACCAAGACCAAGCGGACGCCAGCGCGCAGTGTACTCGTTTCCCCTTTGGTGCTAACGGGGCAAGCGCGGGCGCGGAGTACCGAGGCATCAGGCAAAGGTTTCCATATCAGTGCAACAAGACCAAGACTGGTGGGACGACAAGACGGAGGTCATTGTGGAGCCCAAGACGGCGTCATCACCAGAGCCTTTAGTAGGCAAAGACCACCTTTAATCAGGATAGCTTGTACTAGTTGTCCCCTTACAAAATGGCCGTTGTGGGATCCCTTCCTGTTCAATATTTGGGAAGAGGACCAAGGCCTCTATAAATAGGACTAGCCACCACCAAGGCAATGGGACGAAGTCGACCCTTCACCAGAACCACCACCAAACACAAGAACACCTCGCCTCAGGAGGCTGTTCTTCCCCTTGTACTGTTCATCATTAGCCCAAGAGGCAATCCACCACCACCACACTGAAGTAGGGTATTACACCACAATGGTGGCCCGAACCAGTATAAATCTTGTGTCTCTTGTGTTGTGATTTCGTCTAGTTAAGCTTAGGGATCACGGCGAGGCTGAGAGCAAGATTCGGTAGGGAGAAATCTCCGTGGCGCACCCCAGAGTTCGAATCTTAAGGGTTTTGCCGGAACCCGATATCCAACATTTGGCGCGCCAGGTAGGGGTGCGCTGAAGTCTTCTTTCCGCTGATCCGCGTCCCATCGCTTCGTCGCATCCATGTCCTATGCTCGCCGAGCCCGCACTGAGCGCAGGGTCACTCTTGCCGCCCAGGTCACCCAGACGGCCCCTGTCGGCGGACCCCCGCGCTGTTCCCCGTCGCCTGTGGCCAACACCGCCACCGGCCCGGCGGGGCACGAGCAACAAGCATCCTCAGTGCACCCCTCGGTGCGGAGGGACGGCCGCACCGCCACTCCATCGCTGGCCCCAGCTGGATCGTCGACCCACGCTCGATGCGCTCCCACGGACGTGCAGGCCGCACTGCTCACGGCACGCGAGCTCCTGCATTACCGCCCCATCGATGACCTCTACGAAGATTAGCTTGCCCGCATCAGCGAGCTCATTAGCGCCGCAGGGGGCTATCCTGTGCGTCCCTCTCGTTGCCTCTCCCGCCGCCGAGCGCGGGTGGCGCGGCTCAAGGAGCACCTCCACCACCTCAGCCCCAGGACGGCGCCCTGGCCCCAAGGCGCGCGACCCCTGGACGTGACCCACCGTGCGAGGCGCCCGCGCGAGAAGGAAGGAGCTGTCAAGAAATCCCTCGGCGTAAAGAAGGCGCACCCGTGCTCCCTGCACCGGTATGACAAGACCGCGCGTTGCCAATGGCAGCGGCGCATGGGCACCATCAAGAGCAAGCTCCACGGCAGCAAGGGGCTCCAGTGGCCACAGCAGGCTGTCGTGCCTTCACCCCTGAGCTGCACAGCGTTGCTTGGCCGGGCAAGTTCAAGCTGGACCTGCCTCCGCGCTATGACGGCACCCCTGACCCCGAAGAGTTCTTGCAGCTCTACGAGCTAAGCATCTAGGCGGCCAAAGGCGACAAGAAAGTTATTGCCAATTGGTTTCTCATGGCGCTCAAGGACGATTCCTGCTCCTGGCTCCTGAACCTGCATCCCGGCTCGATCTCTTCCTGGGACGAGATACGTAGTCGCTTCATCGCCAACTTCCAGGGCACCCGCGACCGCCCCTCGGCCATGGGTGACCTGCGTCGCATCAAGCAGTAGCCTGAGGAGACCCTGCAGAAATACATCCAGCACTTCAACAGCGTCCGCATCAAGATCCCCAAGGTCACGGACGAGGCCATCATCTGAGCGTTCTCTGATGGCGTCCATGATGTCAAGATGAAGGAGGAGTTGGCCATCCACGAGGAGTTGTCCACATCCATGGAGCTGTTCAACCTGGTGACCAAGTGCGAAAGAGCTGAGGAGGGATGCCTCTCCCTCCTCGAGCTCCCAGCTGCTGACCCAGAAGAAAAGAAGGCCAAGGCCAAGGACGTCAAGCGCAAGGGAGTCACTGTGCTAGCGGCGGAGCCAGACACGAAGCACAGCAGGGACCAGCCGGAGTCGTCCAAGGGCCACCAACCATTCTGCGCCTACCACAACCTCCACACCCACAACACCAACGACTGCCATGAGCTTAGGGTCGTTCGAGAAGGACGTTTCGGTCGTCACTCCGAGCGCAACGACCAGGGCTATGACCGAGGAGGAGGACGTGGGGGAGGACGATGGGACGACCATGGCCCTCGCCAGGAGTGGTGCGACCGACCTCGTGAGGATCACTGGCAGGACCAGCCTCGCGAGGGCGCCTGGAGGGACCAGCCTCATGAGGGCGCTTGGAGGGATCAGCCTCGCGAGGACCGCCCCCAGGGCAACGCAGGCCTTCCTCCGCTGCCACCACCGCCGAGAAGGACAGACGACCACCATCAAGACGAGGGGGCTGGGGGCTTCCAGGAGCCACACGCTATCACTTGCATCTTGGGCGGATCTCAGGCCCCAGCCTCTCAGCGCATCTTCAAGCAGTTCGCTCGCGAGGTGAACCTAGTCCTCCCCAAGCTCGAGGCCACGCGCTCGCTCAGGTGGTCCAATTGCGCCATCACCTTCGGTTCGGCAGATCAACTCAAGTGCGCGGCTACTGCTAGCATCCTCCCGATGCTCTGTTCCCCAGTCATCAGCAACGTGTAGGTCACCAGGACCCTCATTGATGGCGGCACAGGCCTCAACGTCCTGTCCATCGAGATGTTTGACAATCTTCGAGTGCCATATGATTAGCTCCAGCCTACCAAGCCTTTTTCAGGAGTCACTGACGGCTCCACCACCCCAATAGGGCAGGTCCGCCTCCCTGTCACCCTCGAACAGCGCGACAACTACCGCACCGAGCTCATCGACTTCGACGTCGCCCACATCCACCTGCCATACAATGCCATCCTAGGGTATCCAGCCCTGGCCAAGTTCATGGCGGTGACTCACCATGGCTACAACGTCTTCAAGATGCCAGGAAGCGGCGGAATCATCACGGTTCCCTGTGAAGAGAGAGATGCGGTGTGCTCCCTCGAGCATGCCTTCCAAGCTGCGTCAATTGAAGACCCGGGCAGCAAAGGCGAGAACTCTCATGAGGTCAACCACAAGAAGAAGAAGCAACAACTTTGCCCGAGGCCTTGGGAGGTCGGTATCTCGAGTGGTGCCGCATCAGGATCAGCGCCCGTGCACGGGGCGCCTCCTTCCATCGCATAGGAAGGCGCGCCCAGTGCCCTCCTCACGAAGGGCTTGGGGGCTCTCTTTTGGAGGGCCTTAGACCTTGCCAACATCACAAGGGAGGCGCTTGGGCACCACTTGGAGGCGTGCTTCGCGGCACGTTTCCCTCAGGAAGGCGCTGGGCAAGGAAAGCCCAACGTTCAGGAGTTCATCACTGAGACCACTCAGGAGCTTTAGGAAGCAAGGGCCATGCGCGGCGATCACCGCATGCCTGGTGTGGCTCCCCATCTAGGCAAGGATGGCGGGCTGTGCATCTGCATCGACATCCCAGGGCTCAACCGAGCCGCATCTCAGGAGCGTTTCTAGCCTTCGTGCGTGGGATGCTACGAGGGTCCACTGCACAGCTACGTTCACATGCCTTTCGGCCTGCCAAATGCGGCTGCCACCCACCAGCGACACCTGCGGAGCATTCTGGCGGCTCGGGAGGCCAGGCACCACGCGGTCCTAGCGGAGATGGAGACAGTCCTCAAGGAACCGCCCGGACCCCTAGAGCCTCCCGAGGTTCAGGGCCCTGGTGGCTCATGAGGAACGGCCTCCTCACCGCACATCTTCGGCTGCTCCAACACCTGCCCCATCTACAACAGAACCAGGTGATATCCTCCAAGTTCATTTCAGCTGGGAGCGCCCTCAGGGTTGCATCATTCCCAGGCCGCGTGGGTCCGTCCTTGTGGCATGTACCCCTTTTTCCTTATGTTTTTAGCTTACCTTGCTGGGCGCGCCCCTCGGCCTGCATCATCCCCAAGCCGCTTGGGTCTGACCCAGTGGCATGTATCCGTTTTGCTTTTACCTAAGCTGGTTTGCCTTTCATGCCTAATCTACTTGCGATTATCACCTGCTCGGTTACAGTCTACCACGGGCCTTTCTCTCCCTCATGCAAATCGCTTGCGCGTTAAAAGGGGGGCTTCTGAGCATCGTGACTCAGGAGCTCTTACCGGCTCTCCAGCCCTCACCCCCTGGCCTTGACCACGACATCGCGATCTGGCATACCAGCGGCAGCTGAGCTCGCTCGAGGGCCGGGACCTGAGGACGCAGAGCATTTGTACCTAACCATCTTGCAGGAACACACAGTTGTCCAAGATTAAAGACCAGGTGCAACCCTCCTTGAGGTTGAGCCTCATGAGTCCCGCACTGGCTCACGAGTGCCCAGACACACCTCATCTAGCCCTGCTGTGCAAGCCACGTGTCAGGGCGGGGCTGTACACGCCCCGGGGGCTCTCCTCAGAGGGGGGCCCCTCCCACGCACCAGTGGAAGCACCATGCTCCGCGCTGGCCGTTGACAGTGCCGAGGAGCGGCTATGCTCGTACACATGCAGAAGCACTATGCTTTGTGCTGGTGATAAATAACTGAGGGCGGCCCCACGGCCGTATCAACCTCAGGGAGCCCAGAGCTCAGTGTCTGGCCTCATCGCAACACCTCCCCTCGGGAGCATCACGCGAGGGGGCTGGGCACGGGGGTTGCGCCCGGGTCACGCCCGAGCGTACACCACCTAGCCAGGTCCCCTGGACCTGGTCATCGTGCGCCCCTCCCCGAGCGGAGCCAAGGTATGAAGGTCATTTGAACATCAAGGGGAACTCTTGAGCATCGTGACTCAGGAGCCTAACTGGTCACGTAGCCCCTCACTCCTTGGTCCCGTCCTGCTGATCCGGTCGGGGCTAATGGCGGTTGAGGTATGCGCAGGGCCGGGCTCTGCCGATGTAGAACAGTAGACCTACCCCTACATTCCCTCCCTATTTCCTGTTTGCGCATCAAGGGGGACTCCTAAGCATCGTGACTCAGGAGCCTAACTTGTCATGTAGCCCCTCACTCCTTGGTCCCATCCTGGTGATCCGGTCAGGGCCATCAGCAGTTGAGGTATGTGCGGGGCCGGGCTCTGCTGATGTAAAACGTAAAGAAAATAGGAAGGAAACCGCAAGCAAATTCTGGAGCAAATATTACAAACCACAACTGTCTTCACAATACCAAACGCAAGTTTAAACGCCTCCACAAGGCATGGTGCATGTTGCAGGAATTAAGCAAGAAAGAAGCCGTCACCCCTGGATATCGCTGTTGCCCGCCAAGGACTCCACCCCCGTGGTAGCACCGCCCGTGCCACCACTCAGGGCTGCAGGATCAGCAACACCGTCCGTCGTGGGCGCAGAAGTGAAGGCGCGGAACTTCCCCAGCAAGGCCTCCACCTGGCTCTTCACGGCTTCTGCAGCAGCAGCGAAGAGCTTGCTATCCACGGGCTCTAGCAGCTCGTCAAGATTGGCATTGGGGTTGCGAAGGTAGAGGTGGCTGAAGACGCGCGTCAGCGCTGCGGAAGAAAGGACGTGAGCTTCTACCTCTGCCATGGGGCTGACGCCGTTCACGACTTATTCAAGCGCCTTGACCAAGTAAGGAAGCAGCTAGGCGGGGCCATCCTCGTCGGTAGCCAGCGGCTTCTCCAGGCCACGATCATAGAGAGTCTTCAGCACCGCACGAGATCTCTCCTCAAGGAGTGCGAAGGCCAAGCAGTCCTCTGCCAGGACCTTCGCCTTGGCGTCCAACTCGTCCTTCACTGCCCTCACCGTCAGCTCCAGTTCCTCTAGCCAGCCGCGCTCAGCGGCCTGCACCTCCGCCAGATGCGCCAGCTCAGCGTCGCGGTCCCTGACGGTGTCCTCCCGAGCCTTCATCTTGTCCTCCTCCGCCTGGCGGCCACGACCTTCTTCAACTCGCTTGTCGTGCAGATCCTGCAGCTCAGCCTCCAGCACCTTGCAGCGGTCCTAGGCGGCTGCGGCATCCTTCAGCGCCGCCCCGCGAGCAGTTGCGGCTTGGGCGGCAGCCTGTTTCTCCTTCTCAGCGGCTGCCGCGGCCCGCCTCAGCGTCGCTCGGACAGAAGCATCAGAGTGGAGCCAGCTGGAAACCAGCTCCAGACGCCCGACTTCCAGATGGGAGTCTGTTGGGGATATAACTACTGATTGTAGACCGCCCAGGAGGGACCGGTTCACGCTCAACCCTATTGAAGCCCACGAAGACTCAGAAGATGGCGCTTTACTATGAAGACTTGGAGGCCCGGAGCCCAAAGGCGGATTAGGGCCCATAGTGGTAAACCGCCATAGACATATAGCTTGTATTATAAGATAGGAAAAGGAGAGACGGAGCCAAACACTTGTATAAATCGGCCTCGGGATTCTGTAAACCGGCCGGGCGTCAACCCGTGTATATAAGGGGACGACCCAGTGGCGGTTCAGGGAGAGAGAACAACTCGAGACTCAGGCAAGCGTATTCCGCTCCCTCATCATCGAAACCCAATCAATCCCATCACAACTAGACGTAGGCTTTTACCTTCATCGAAGGGGCCGAACTAGTATAATTCTCGTGTCCCTTGTCCGGTTTAACCCCTTCAAGCTAACCTATAGCGATGGCTCCACGACTAAGTCCTTTTACAAGGACATCTGCCGTGACAATTCCACGACAGTTGGCGCCCACCGTGGGGCTATCGCACGATGGTGTCGAGTTCTTGAAGGGCTGCTCTGAAGGACTCAAGGGGTATGTGATCGTCCGGATGACCAAAAGTCGTCGCGGCAAGCTCTACATCGACGACAAAGGATGGGGCCCCGAGGCCGGTTCAATTGAGTACGGATACCGGGTCCCCTTCGGCGGAATTCATGTCTTCATTGGCAAGATTGGCGAACCGGGCCCTGAGCCGGACATCTGCACCGACCTCGTCGAGACGGCTCAGCGTGCGAGTCCAGCCCGGGGTACGCCCGCCGTAAAGCATGCGTTCGTAGGATGTGTCCACGGAATCGGATCTGAACCGGTGTCTGAGGACGAGACAATGGTGTATTCCGACGGTGAATCATCCCCTGGTGAGACTGAGTCCTTGTACCAGATCCATGACGGCACGCCTAAGGGGTATTCCGATGGCAACAGTATTCCGGATTTCCTTGAAGCGCCGAGCTGGGTTGCTATTTACATGGCCGGCACACAGCCCGTATTACAGTCTTCTTCTACCGCGGCAATGGATATTAGATCTGCGGCTGTAGCGGGTACCTCGGGGCGACGGCCGGCGCAGGTTCTTGCCGGTTTAATGGATGCTTGGGCGACCTTGTTAACCGCAACAATTACCCCGGACACGCGGAATCAGCACGATACAGAGGTTGCAAGATTGAAGGAGCAAATTGCGCAAGCTAAGGAGGACCTGGTGGCTGAGGACATCAGGATGGCGGAGGAACATGCCGCTTTGAATGCTCAATCGTAGCAGATACAAGCACAGAATTACCGGCTCATGTTAGACCGGACTGCGACAGAGGATGTGATGCGAAGGAAATAACGGTCACGATTGCCGCCGGTTTACGAAGGGGTAAATCTCTTTCGGACGCCAGGCGCTGGGCCGAACAGTCCGACAGCTGCAAACCGAGCTGAAGCGTCTAGGGTTGACCCGGATCAGCCGCAAGCAATGGAGCTACCCCGACGGACGGTAAACCCGCCACAGTATGTGCGTGCACTGCCGAGTCACTTTTCGAGCCCCTTGGATAACATGATTGCTGCGGCCTCACGCCTGGCCGCCATCCCGATGGAAGGAAATTCGATAGAGGCAGTCGAGACACGGCGAGCAAGAGATCTCCTTCAAACCGCCGTGATGCAGCAGCAGGCTTATTCGTACAGCCAGGATAGAATTCATTCAACTCCTCGTCCGAGCCCAAGTTATAGCAGGCGGATGGACGAACCGGAAGTATCTAGCAGCGCACGGCGTCGCAACGCTCAGGAAGTAGTGGATCATGGCAGGGCACGAAGGGATGGTGCTTTAGGTCGTCATCAACACGCCCCGATTCAGCCAACAGTATCAGTTGATAGAGGCACCAGGCTTGCTTTCAGTTCCTGGGGAGTGCCGTGCCTTATTCCGGCTCTCCGAAACGTGCGTCTACCTAAAGATTTCAAGGGTCCACGCAAGGTGCCTAACTACACGGCGGATCAGCCACCGGAGGCGTGGGTCGAGACTTATGAGATGGCAATGGAGATGCTGGATGTAGATGAGGCGGCTTGCGCAAAGTACTTTACGATGATGTTAGAAGGAACAGCCCGGACCTGGCTGAAAAATCTGTCGGCTAATTCCATCGAGTCATGGGATCAGTTGAAGGCCCGGTTTATAGCCAACTTTAAGGATACGTGCAAACAACCCATGTCCATTGTAGATTTGGATGCTTGTGTTCAGGGCGAGAATGAGTCCACAACTCATTGGGTACGTCGAGTCTCAGAAGTTTTGCACTCGGCCGACCGGATTAACGCCGGCCAAGCAATTATCACACTGGAACGTAATTGCCGGTTTAAGTCGCTGAAGGAAAAATTTGGACGACTCAAACGCCACTGCAATGACCTGGGAACCCTCATGGCAGCCTTGGTAAAATATGCCGATTTTGATAATACCAAGGATCCCGATTCTGATAATGAGAAGCCGGAGAAGGGAAAGAGGAATGGTGGTGCAAAGGAACGGCAGCACAACCAGGGAGGCCATGGGAACAATGGTAAGCGTAAGGCGGGTTCAGATTTTGTGGCTAATGCTAACGTGCAGCGTCGTAAGGGTAAACCGCCCCAGCGTGGTGGAACAATGAATCTGGAGCACTTGATGAATCAGCCCTGTCCAAAGCATGGAACCAAGGAGGTCCCCGCGACTCATCTCTGGAAGGATTGCAACATTATGAGGCAGTTCAAAAATTCTGATCTCTTCCGATATGATCAGGGCCCATCGGGCGGTTCAGGTCCAGGTTTTCATAGTGGCGGCGGTTCAGATTCTGGATTTCAGAACAATCAGAATAACCATAACAACCATAGCGGTAATAACCAGGAGGGTAATCAGGGGAATCAACAGCAATCGGGTTACTAGAGCAATCCGAAACAGCTGAATGATGGGCAATATCATGTGTTCACCACTAGTCTGTGCAAACGAGATCTGAAGCTGCAGAAGACGGCAGTTAATGTGGTTGAACCGGCAGTTCCACGTTATCTGCGCTGGTCGGAACAGCCCATCATGTGGAGTAGGGAGGATCATCCGCCCCGGGTTGACAATCCGGGTCAGCTAGCTCTAGTGGTGGCACCTCAGGTGGGAGGTTACAAATTCACCAATGTGCTTATGGATGGAGGAAGCAGTATTAATATTCTGTATTATGAGACATTCCGCCGCATGGGGCTGACAGATAAGAATCTTAAACCGTCCAGTATTGTTTTTCATGGTGTAGTACCAGGAAAATCGGCGTATCCAGTGGGCAAGATCGCTTTGGAAGTTGTGTTCGGGGATGAGCATGATTCCCGGTCTGAGACATTAACTTTCGAGGTGGTGAGAATCCAGAGCCCGTATCACGCGCTGTTTGGGCGACCGGCTTATGCAAAATTCATGGCGAGGCCTTGTTATGTTTACCTGCAGCTCAAGATGCCGGGTTACAAAGGAACCATCACGGTTCATGGAAATCGAAAAATCGCTTTGGATTGCGAAGAGAGTGATGCGGCTTATGCTGAGTTGGTTTGTGCTACAGAGGAGTTAAAGTTTTACAAGGAGAATGTTGATCCGGCAGATATGACCCCTCTGAAGAAGCCTACCACTGAGCATGACCCAACCCTGCACTTCAAACCGGCGGATGAGACAAAACTTGTTGATTTTGTACCTGGAGATTCGTCCAAGCAGTTCAGCATCAGCACCAATCTGGATCCAAAATAGGAAAGCGCACTCATCGAGTTCATCCATGAGAACCGGGACATCTTTGCATGGAAGCCTTCTGACATGCCAGGTGTACCGAGGGAACTCGCTGAGCACACCCTTAATATCGATCCGAAGTTTAAACCGGTCAGGCAATTCCTTCGTCGCTTTAATGAAGAGAGATGCAAGGCGATTGGGGAGGAGGTAGCCCGGCTGTTGGCTGCTGGTTTTATCATTGAAGTGTTTCATCCTGAATGGTTGGCTAATCCGGTGCTGGTTCTTAAGAAAAACGGGACTTGGCGCATGTGTGTGGATTACACTGACTTAAATAAAGCTTGCCCAGCTGATCCTTTTTCTCTCCCGCGTATTGATCAGATCATTGATGCGACGGCGGGTTGTGAGCGCCTGAGTTTTTGGGATGCTTACTCAGGGTACCATCAGATCAAAATGGCGGTTAAGGACCAGGAGAAAACAGCCTTCATCACTCCCTTTGGAGCCTTATGCTACGTTTCTATGCCCTTTGGGCTCAAGAGTGCTCAGGCAACTTATCAGCGTTGTGTGCAAAATTGTCTTCATACACAGATTGGGCGTAATGTTCATGCCTATGTAGATGACATTGTGGTGAAATCCAGGGAAAAGGAGACATTGATAGCTGATCTCAAGGAGACATTTGACAACCTCCGGGTTTATAAAATGATTCTCAACCCGGATAAGTGTGTCTTTGGTGTACCGGCGGGCAAGATGCTAGGTTTTCTTGTATCTAACAGGGGCATTGAGGCTAATCCGGAAAAGATCAAGGCAATTGTATCCTTGGCTAAACCGACATGCATCAATGACGTTCAGCGTCTCGCAGGTCGGATTGCAGCTCTCAGCCGGTTTATCAGTCGTTTGGGTGAAAAGGATATTCCCTTGTATCAGATGTTGAAGAAGGCAGATAATTTCGTTTGGAGTGATGCAGCCAATGCGGCTTTTGAGGAGTTAAGACGGCAATTGGCCGAACCGCCCGTTCTGGCAGCCCCAGTGGATCACGAGCCCTTACTATTATATGTGGCTGCTAATGCCCGAGCGGTCAGTGTGGCTATCGTTGTAGAGCGTAAAGAGGCTGGGAAGGACTTTCCGGTTCAACGACCAGTATACTACATTAGTGAAGTTCTGATTGAGTCAAAGCAACGCTATCCACATTGGCAAAAATTGGTGTATGGGGTTTTTATGGCCAGTCGAAAACTCAAGCAATATTTTCAAGGTCACCCTATCACGGTGGTTAGTTCGGCTCCCTTGGGCGATATCATCCAGAACAGAGAAGCAACTGGCCGGGTTGCAAAGTGGGCAATTGAGCTTGGTCCACATGGTTTGTAGTATGCGCCTCGTACAGCTATCAAGTCTCAGGCTCTTGTGGATTTTATCAATGATTGGACTGAGTTGCAAGCACCGGAAGAAAAGCCGGATAATACGTACTGGACTATTCATTTTGATGGGTCAAGGCAGTTGGAAGGCTCGGGGGCTGGAGTCGTTATTACTTCCCCCCGAGGTGATAAAATTCGCTACGTCCTCCGCTTGATGTTTCCTTGTACTAACAATGCAGCTGAATATGAAGCTTTGCTTCATGGTCTCCGTGTGGCTAAAGAGATGAACTTAACTCGAGTTCGTTGCTTCGGTGATTCGGATCTGGTGGTTCAGCAAGTTTCTGGTACTTGGGATTCTAAGGATCCATTCATGGCGGCTTACAGGCGTGAGGTAGATATCGTGGCGGGTTACTTCAAAGGTTACCAGGTTGAGCATATTGATCGGCACAAGAACGAAGCAGCTGACGCTTTGAGTCGACTTGGATCTCAGCGTAAACCGGTACCTCCTAACACCTTTCTAGATATCTTACATAACCCGTCTGTTAGATTACCTACAGAAGAGGATCTAGCTATTCCTGATCCGGAGGCGCAGCTGGTGGCCGCGTTACACGTCGTGCCGGATTGGATGGTCCTGTATCTGGCGTATATGAACCGGGGTGAGCTACCAGATGATCAAGTCTTAGCCCGACAGATAGTTCAGCGTTCTAAGTCTATGGTTATTCACAATGGCGAGTTGCACCGTTGTAGTGTTTCCGGTGTATTTCAACGATGTGTTTCTCCGGAAGAAGGCAAAGCGATCCTCCGGGAAATTCATGAAGGGGATTGTGGTCATCATGCCGGTTCAAAGTCCTTGGTTGCAAAAGCTTTTCATCACGGGTTTTACTGGTTGACAGCTCATGCTGATGCAGAGGATCTGGTAAAGCGATGTGATGCTTGTCAAAAATTCTCCCGCAGAGCTCATGTTCCGGCTCAGGAGCTACGGATGATTCCGATCACTTGGCCTTTTGCTACTTGGGGGCTTGATATGGTGGGGCCTTTTAAGCGTTCCCGAGACAAAAAACCCACCTATTGCTGGCGGTTGATAAATTCACTAAGTGGGTTGAAGCAGAGCCTGTTAGCAATTGTGATGCAGCAACGGCGGTTCAATTCCTCAAAAAGATTGTTTTCCGTTTTGGTTATCCACACAGCATCATCACGGATAATGGTACTAACCTCTCCAAAGGCGAGATGGAGGATTTCTGTCAAAGAGAGCATATCCGGCTTGACCTAGCATCTGTGGCGCACCCTCAATCCAACGGTCAAGCAGAGCGAGCTAATCAAGAAATTTTAAAGGGTCTTAAACCCCGGCTCATGATTCCCTTGAAACGAACGCCGGGTTGTTGGGTGGAAGAATTACCTTCTGTGTTGTGGAGCATCAACACCACCCCCAATCGATCAACAGGATATACGCCTTTTTTCATGGTCTACGGGGCAGAGGCGGTTCTCCCAAGTGATATACGTCATGATTCCCCCCGGGTTGCTAATTATGTTGAAGCGGACAACGAGCAAGCCCGCCAAGAGGCACTGGATTTGCTAGATGAGAAGCGGGATATGGCTTTGGCACGCTCGGCGGTTTATCAACAAGACCTGCGGCGTTATCACAGCCGTCGGGTTAGGACAAGAGCCTTTCAAGAAGGTGACTTGGTGCTCCGGCTTATCCAGGATCAGACCGGTATACACAAGTTATCCCCGCCTTGGGAAGGACCCTTTGTGGTCAGTAAGAATCTTCACAACGGATCATACTACCTCATTGACGTTCGAGATGACTCACGCAAATCTGAGGAAGAGACCCGGCGGCCCTGGAACATAGCTCTCCTTCGGCCTTATTACACTTGAGCCATGGGCTCTCTTTATGTACATATTTTGACAATGTATATATTATCATCAATAAATAAATCAGCATCCTTGCTTCAAAGCGGGGCCTCTGCTGTTTTTTCTCAAACATTCTTTGAGTTACATGGGGGCTTCAGATAACAAAGCGGAGTACTATCCCTTAAACCGGCTATCACGCCACAAAGCTTGGGAGCTTCACACCCAAAGGGCCAAAGAGAGTTTCGATGCTATGCACAACTCAAACATAGGCACCTAATGAGCACCGCTCATCACGTTACTTGGGGGCTCCTTGGTCCAATACCAAGAAGTCTGAATGGACCCTTGTAGCTGGGTATCGACCCACGGCTTGGAAGCCTGGTATATTTACCTAAAACCCCGGGTTAACCTGCCTTCATCAAGTAACACACTCCTATCCAGGTCATCCTGGCACGGCCCTCCGAACGTTTGACAGTTACTCTCCTTGAGACCCTGCACTTGTCAAAGTTCAAACGGTGATTGGCTAGTTGGAGGTCTATCTTAAAAGGCTTTGTTAAATGGTTCAACTCAGTGGCCTAGCAGCCCACAAAAAGCCTTGCATTTGGGCCTGGCAGCCCCCAAAAAGCCTCGACTACATGGTTTTTCTTTTTGAACTTTGGCTAATTTTAATCGTTTTCTTTTGGCTTGTTCAAACATCTTCTCAGCCCGGCATTTCTTAGCCCAGCTTGGTTTGCAATTTTACGTTGACAGACCTTTATCTTAAACCGGAGTTTTCATAACCCGGCTTGGCGTTGATTTCCTATCAACAGCCCGGATCACCTGGTGTGAATCATCACCCGGCGTGACTTAATCTGCGACATCAGTAAATGATGGAGATACAAATAATTCAGATTTGGGTTTTTTACCCTTATCATACTTCAAGTTGGCCCGCCAACTAGTCAGGGATATTATACTACTGGTATGTATGAATTCATATTATTATGATTGGATTATCAATCTGGTCTATTTTGGGTGTTATGACCCGTCCGGCGGTAAACCGCCCGGACCCTTTGTCTTTTTATGCATATAGGAATTGCATATTATGATACTTGGAACAAAAATTGACATTGATATGGCGAGTTCATGCAAAATATCTCTTGCGCGATGGCATCAGAACAGCATAAGTTTTTTGCTATCCTATTACACGGCGCTCCAAGGCCCAAAATATGGAAATATTCATGGATCGTTCCTGATATATCAATTGCCTTGATGGATTAAGCTTCATCACCGGGTTGACGCGAGGTAGATGGATCATCTTGCGTCGGTTCAACCTCCTCATCCAAGGGCTGGAAGTCGTTGGTGGTCCAGTCAATCCGGGTTAAATCCTGAAAGACAGCCTCTTCACTTATAAGCTCAGCTGGATCAACGTCAGGAGCGTAAGTATGCTTACGGATTGGTGGAATGAGGCTCTGCACTTCAGGGAATCACAGCTTCAACCCGTTTGTTGTCTGCATCATAGAACGATCGGTGAACCGTCAGGTTCGCTTCTTCTGCTAGTTGACTCGCCAAAGGACGCATCTCCCTTGTTACCCGTTTCAGGGCGTCATTGTCAAACTCTTCGCCATTTTCTTGGGCACTAGGGAAGCCTTTGGATATATCCGCCGGGTCAAGATCAGCTATCCATGCCTTGGCTCGAGTCAGCGCCAGCAAAGCGCCCGCCCGAGCAGCGGATCGCTTCAGCTCTTCTATTTGCGCTGGTGTCATTGAGAGACGATCCAGCGTATCCTTGATAAGTGTTGGTGCCGCGTTATCATATGAAGCTGCGCATATAACCCGTTGAGCGCCGGTATACAGCTGTTCAATCAGTGTATATGCCGCTTTAAGCTTCTTCCGCATGTCAGAACCTAGGTGAGCGATGCGACTTCCTATATCGGTTCAAGAAATACATGTTAAACCGATGAATTTTCAAAGGGATATAACTTTTGGCAATCACTACTTACCAAATATGGCGGAGGTCATGGCGTTGATTTGGTGCTTTAGCCCAGATAATTCTTCTGCCACCGGTTTCAGAGCCGTTTCAGCAGTTTCTGCTCGCTTCATCTAACTGGCTTTCTCGGTGTCCCAGTTGGCCTACTCAGATTTGAACCATGCCTTAAGCTGCTCCATGGTGGTCAAGGCGGTTTTCAGCTCATCCTTGGCTTTGATGGTTTCTGTTTGTTGAGTCTCAAGATTTGCTCGAAGATCAGCAATTTGAGAGGTTTGGTGATTTATTTCACTCTGCAACAGTAAGAAAGCATGTTAAAATTTTTATTTAAAGTCCCAAGCATATAATCAATTATACACTCGGCACTTGGGGGCTAATGCGGATCATTTTTTATACGGATATTTCAAAGTTCCAAAGATTAATACAAGTTTTAATCATGGCACTTGGGGGCTAATGTATGTTTGATCAGCCAAAGAATAGTTCACAAGTTACAGCATGAAGTATACAAAGTACCAGTTTGACTTTTTCAGGACAAACCGGCCCTTGGGGGCTACAATGCAATAAAGAGGCAGAATTTTTAAAAGGGCAATGTTTACCTCATAGCGCTCTTTCATCAGATTCACTAAACCGGCTTCAAAATCACGGCTTGTGTACAACCGGTTCAGAAAGCCGGAATGAAGATCTTGAGCGGAGAAATCGGTATAAGCAGACAGATCAGGTGTACCCTTTCCTTTATTCATGGTAGTAGATTCATCCTTAGCAGTATGCTTTGATAGAGCAACCGGATTTCCAGGGGCGTTGTATGCAGTGCCTGTAAAAATAACGTCATCATCCTTGGCCGGGCTAGAGGAATCAATATGTTGAACAGGACTTGGCGGTTTGTCAGCTGAATGTGGCGGATCGGCAATTGAGTCCTGCTGTTCCATTGTCGGGCTTGGAGGAGCAGGAGGATTTGAAGTATCAGCTTCTGCGGTCGGTTCAGCTTCTGGCGGTTTAGCATTGCCATCTTGATTAGGCCCAGCAGAACTGTCCATAGCAACCTCTTGATGTTCGGGTGTCTTTTCCAGATCAACTCCAACAGTAGGGTCGCTGGTCTTGGCTTTCTTGCTTAATCGAGCTTTGGCGCTATAACATAAAAGGTTAGAGTATGGTAAACCGACAAAGTAAAGTTACAAAACAGGTAACACTTACCCGGCGACAACTTTGAGAGGAGGCAATTGTGTGGTCGACGAACCGCCGGACGAACTAGAAGAGGCCTGGTAATTCGGGTCAGACGGATTGAGAGGGCATCGGAAGAAACCTTTCAAGGGGTATTGTTTTTCAGGAGAGCAAGTCACCTCTGGACGGTGTTTCCGGGGGGGCGTATCAGCTAAATCGGATGAGGTAATTTGTTGACCACTATGCCGGGTTGTGCGATGTTCTTCTGCTTGTCATTTCTTCAAAGAAAATTTTGGATCCAAATGAGCAAGGGGTGAGATTGTTTTACTTTCCGGACTGCACGGCGAACTCTTTGAGCTGGCACAGGCTCTGAGTCGGAAGAAAGAAGAATTACCTCAATATGATCTGCATGGCTGGCCTCAGTTTCATCCTGAAGAGGATCATTGTCAATAAGATGTACGAAAAGGGTGCCAAGTGAATCAAGTTCTACCTCTGCGTCGGATTCTTCCTCCTCCGGCGGATCAGAAGATTCGGCGGCTTTCCTCTTGCTGGCCTTCTTGGTGGCCTTGGTTTTTACACGAGGGGCACGGGCCGGTTTGTTACGTTTCTAGAAAGAGCTGTCAGCCTGAGATAAAGGTAAAGAAAGGTTAGTAAATAGTCATTACGGAAGCCAGTAAGATATGTACATGAACTTACTGCTGGCGGTTTGTTGGAGACACAAAACGGAGCCAAACCGGTTTGGCTGCATGCAGAGACCGATTCATCAAGCATCTTCTTGACACATTCAGTGATTTCAAGCTCGGTCATTGTTATTTCATGAAACCGTTGAGGATCTTTTACATCTTCCGGTATACTCATGCATCAATCCGGGGCGGCGGCTCAACGGCAGAATGCCCCATGAAACCCAGCAGCGGACAAGATCAATGCCGGTTAAACCATTGGCCATCAGAGCCCGGAGCTTGGCGAGTTGAGGAGCAAAATTCTTCCATTCCGCGGCAGTTAAGCGCGGAGGCATTGGGTGGCCATTGCTAAGCCGTTGAGGGCGGTAGCCCGGCAAGGGATTTTCTCCATCAGGGGCAGTATTCCGGTAGTAAAACCAGGTCTGGTTCCAATCTTTGGGATGGCTCTGTTGTTTGGCATGAGGAAAGTCAACTTCTTTCCTTTTTTGAATTGATACGCCACCAAGCTCTGTGTTGGGGCCGTC
Organism: Triticum aestivum; assembly: GCF_018294505.1. Lineage (NCBI taxonomy): Eukaryota > Viridiplantae > Streptophyta > Magnoliopsida > Poales > Poaceae > Triticum > Triticum aestivum. The sequence goes on along the minus strand of NC_057810.1, from coordinate 661,751,310 downwards.
TCAGAATTCTGTGCGGCGGTTTAGATGAAAGAAATCCCGGAACAATTCCACAGTTGGCTCTTCTTGAAGATAAACTTCACAGAAAACTTGAAAGTTGCATATATTTGATACAGAATTCGGACCAATATCTTGCGGATGAAGCTGGAAGCTAGCAAGGACATCCCGGAAATTTTTTGATCCGGGCGGGCTAAATCCCCGGTCTAAATGTTGCATAAACACAATTACTTCTCCCTCTTGAGGTTCAGGTGGGCATTCTGGTCCTGGAACTCGCCAATGGAGAGTATTCTTTGAAGCTAAAGCATCGGTGGTGACATAACCGTTGATCTGTGTCTCTGTGATCCGGGAGGAAACCCAATTATAGGCAGAAAATTGCTTCGACATTCCGGAAAGAGGAACTGCAAATGAAAGGTTCCGATTTAAGGCGTCTAATTCAGTGGTAAACCGGAGAAGGATACTGTGCGAGTTCAGTTGGCGGTTTAAGAGAGGGCTAATGTTATATGGCGGATTGATTTTTAAGGAGTTAAACCGCCTATAGGCAGGATAGCCAGAATTTGAAATTTCTGTTAAGTGTTACACAAACAGGTTTCATATTATGGCAGTGTGATTTTGGATCTACCGTGGATAACTAAAGGAAATGTTTCTGAGCCCTACAATGGTGCTAAATAGGAACAGAGACGAACTAGATGGAGTCTATGCAGAAGCAGTAAGATGTTACGGTGCGGTGAACTAACAACATGGATCTAGCCGCAGTTCAAAGCAGTCAGACGCACACATATATACTCAATAGGAAGACTAGAAGGAACACAAGAGAACTGATGAACGGCGATGAACATGGATGAACTGGAAACCCTAATGAAGATCTAGGGTCACACGGAAGAGAGCTCACCAGGGCCACACAGCGGCGGAAGAACGCGGCAGGGTCTCTGGAACAAACAGGGTGATGCAACGGCCTTGGTCGGTGCAGAGTCGAAGATCGACAGCGGCGGCGGCGCTGGGTTTTTTTCTTTCGGTCGCGAGGAAGAAGAAGAGAAGAAAAGGGGAGAAAATGAAAGTTCCCGTCGGGCCTATTTATAACAGGGCAAGGGATGAGTGACAGGCGCGAGAATCGAGGAGTCCAATGCGGCAAGTGGCGCAGCTGTCGCCTCGATTTCCGGATAACATTAAATAAGGGGAATCTTTTTATTCATTTTTTACAGAAATGACGTCATGATGATCCGTTGCGGTATCCAGAGGATGATGTCACGGCGGTTTAACAAAGGAAGGCATCAAGGCGGTTTACGAGAAATAAAGGAAGGCGCTCACAGGATTATTCTAAGTATTGAAGATTAACATGAACAGGTTCAAATCAATCTGGGGCCTAATGTTGGGGATATAACTACTGATTGTAGACCGCCCAGGAGGGACCGGCTCACGTTCAACCCTATTGAAGCCCAGGAAGACTCAGAAGATGGCGCTTTACTATGAAGACTTGGAGGCCCGGAGCCCAAAGGCGGATTAGGGCCCATAGTGGTAAACCGCCATAGACATATAGCTTGTATTATATGATAGGAAAAGGAGAGACCGAGCCGAACACTTGTATAAATCGGCCTCGTGACTCTGTAAACTGGCCGGGCGTCAACCTATGTATATAAGGGGACGACCCGGTGGCGGTTCAGGGAGAGAGAACAACTCGAGACTCAGGCAAGCATATTCCGCTCCCTGATCATCGAAACCCAATCAATCCCATCACAACTAGACATAGGCTTTTACCTTCATTGAAGGGGCCGAACTAGTATAATTCTCGTGTCCCTTGTCCGGTTTAACCCCTTCAAGCTAACCTGTAGCGATGGCTCCACGACTAAGTCCTTTTACAGATTGGTGCCCTGGAGGTCTTCGCGTAGCTGGATTATCTCGAAAAGGGCGCGATCAAAGACATCGGAAGAGGCAGAAGGGCCTGGAACCAGCGACGCAGGAGAAGGAAGAGGCGGCAAAGTGACTACGGCTTGGGAGACTGGGGGCTCCCGAGCCTTGGGCACCTCGACAACATCTGCAAGAATTGGCACCTCCAGAGCCAGCGGGGCCGTGGGGGCTGATGGCCCACCAGGGCACTCGTCCAGGCCTCGTGAGGATGAGCGGGTAGGTGAGGTACGAGCATCGTCACCTCCCCTCCCCACGGACGAAGGAGCGGCCGCGGCCGACGAGTCGGCCCCGGACAACGTCACCACGTCCCCCTTCCTCTTCTTCGCCGCAGGCGGTGGCCTAACCAATCAATGGAGAACGTAAAGTACCAGCCGCATAATCAAGAACAAGGCGAAGCACGGACACTTACTAGTCTACCGTGGTGTAGTTCACCATCCTCTTGCCAAGCTTAAAACCCGAGAGCCTCGAGGCTCGGGGCACAGTCGCGGGAGCTCCGGAAGCAGGGGAAGGTGTAGCGGAAGGCCTGGAAGAGGCTCCAGGCGGTGCCTGGGCAGAGGCAGCCCCTCGGGAGATCAGCACCGACCTGCCCTTCCTCAGGATCACGAGTGGATCATCCTCCTCTTGGGAAGCGTCAGCTTTGTTGTCGTCTGGCAAGGTGCGGAGGATGTCAGCCCTGCGTGGGGGGGGGGGGGAGGTCTCCCCTGTCCCCTCAAGGGTCTCCTCTGAGTCGCGCTCCTCGTACTCTTCCTCTCCTCCTCCCAGCAGGAGTCACCAGAGGACACGTTCACCAGTGCCGCTTCCCCCTGGACCGCGGATGGTGCCAGTGGCACCAAGCCGCGCTCATCAAAGGTGGGCATGGCAGCCACCATTTGCACCATGTCCTTGCAGAGAAACAAGGGGACAGGGGCACCTGCCGGATACTCCTGCTCGTCCCCGACCAGGAGGCGGAGAGCTGCGGCCAGATCCTGATCAGCCAGAGCTGTCGGGCTCAGGCAAAGCCTAATGGCTGCATCGTCCAGCATCCAAGGGGGCGTGAGTGTGCCTGCAACGGAGCCACCCACTGCGCCAAGAACTCCCTCAGGAGCGTGGACCCCGTCAGCTTCGCCGCCTTCGTGTTCCCTGGCTTCAGATCGGAAGTCATATTCTCCAGCACCAACTACGCCCGATCATCGGTGAGCTTCACGTGAGCCCACCCTTCGTTAGACTGGGGCATCACCGTCGGCGGCACCAGCCGGGGGTGGACGCACTTGGCGTCCATCATGACCCACCTGCTCCGGAAGTTGTCAGCTCTCTTCCCAGCCTTCGAGATTGTGTTGGCCTTTCCATACACGACGAAATTGGCACACGCCTAAGCGTGTTCGCCGTTGGTCCGGAGGAGGAAGAAGTGGCACAGCAGAGCCACGGATGGCATCACCACAACATGCGCCTCGTAGTAATAGGCGAAAATCAACAAGAGGAGGACGGAGTTGGGATGAATATGAAGGGCCTGCAACCTATAATGGCGAAGGACAGCATAGAAGAAGTCGGAGAAGGGAGGTACTGGGCCAGCAACGATGGCGTTCACAAAGAAGGGGTAGAAAGTGCTCCCCCGAGCCTCCGGCACGGCGGAGCCAGCCCAGAGTACGGTCTCCCCCCTTTTGTTATTCTCATACGCCATTAGCAGGCATGTGGCGGCGAGACTCTTCTCCGACACCGTGGGCGCATCCAGAGTCGGCGCGTACCAAGCCAGCGGTGCATCAACCTTGGCCTTACGAGGCACCATTGCTCGTGGGAGGGGAAAAGATCGAAGCGGATCTGAAGGTTTCAGAGGCAAAGGGCAAGGAAGGGGATCTGGAGCAAGGCGAAGGAAAGCAATGAAGGCAAGCCTTGCCAGTGCCAGCATTTTTGTCAATCAGGAAGTTGCCGAGGCAGCATGGGGAAACAGAGACGCCCACATCCAATCAGTCGCCACGCGTCAGCCAAGGCCGTAGGCTGTTAAAGCCCGCGGCACTGGGCACTTGCCCTTTGGCTTCGCCACTAAGCCAAGTCCGAGCGCGCCTTGGACCTGGGGGCTACTGTCGGCGTTCTGGGAACGGGGGTCCCCAGACTTGCCTACCTGCGGCCTGCGGCGTGGCTCCACCAGCGGCCCGGTGCGATCCATCTTCATCAACCAAACACTCAAGACCTTCGCGAGGGGCCAAGCCTCGCAGGGCGGACGACAAGAGGCTTCCTCAGGAGCGGCCTCACCAGGCAGGCTCACGAGGGAGGCGGAGAGATCAAGGCAATGGGTACCTCGCGAGGTTCCCGTGACGCAAGCCATGACGACCAAGACCAGGCAGGCGCTAGTGTGCAAAGTGTACTCATTTCCCCTTTGGTGCTAAGGGGGCAAGCACAGGCGCGGAGTACCGAGGCATCAGGCAAAGGTTTCCATATCAGTGCAACAAGACCAAGACTGGCGGGACGACAAGACGGAGGTCGTTGTGGAGCCCAAGATGGCGTCATCACAAGAGCCTTTGGCAGGCGAAGACCACCTTTAGTTAGGATAGCTTGTACTAGTTGTCCCCTTTCAAAATGGCCGTTATGGGATCCCTTCCCTCTCAATATTTGGGAAGAGGACCAAAGCCTCTATAAATAGGACTAGCCACCACCAAGGCAAGGGGACGAAGTCGACCGTTGACTAGAACCACCACCAAACACAAGAACACCTCGCCTCAAGAGGCTGTTCTTCCCCTTGTACTGTTCATCATTAGCCCAAGAGGCAATCCACCACCACCACATTGGAGTAGGATATTACACCACAACGGTGGCCCGAACCAGTATAAATCTTGTGTCTGTTGTGTGGTGATTTCGTCTAGTTAAGCTTAGGGACCGCGGTGAGGCTGAGAGCGAGATTCGGTAGGAAGAAATCTTTGTGCGCACCCCAGAGTTCGAACCTTAAGGGTTTTGCCGGAACCCGATATCCGACAGGGCGAGCCAGCCCTGATGAACAGGCCATGAACGACGACTCGGAGGACAGCAATTACATGCCTCTCTCCGAGGACGAGGTGAGCCTCGGCGACGAAGAATTCATCGTGCCTAAGGATCCCGTTGAGCAGGAGCGTTTTAAGCGCCGGCTAATAGCCACTGCAAAGAGCCTGAATAAGAAGCAGCAGCAGCTTCAAGCTGACCAAGATTTGCTCACCGATAGATGGACTAAGGTCCTGGTAGCCGAGGAATATGGACTCGAACACCCAACCAAAAGTTACCCGAAGCGTAAATTACTACCTCAATTCAATGACGAGGCACTGGAGCCGGTACTACCCGTCGTGGTTCTAAGTCTGACAGTAGAATGAGGGGTAGGTATGGAGAGGCAAGATCCTAGCTATGGAGCAGTTGTACACACGAGTGTTTTACGAGTTCAGGCCCTTCTCGGAGGAAGTAACAGCCCTACGTCTGGGAGCCCGGAGGCGGTCGACTGGATTATGTGTGTGATAGTTACAGGGGTGCGAACCCTTCTACCAGTGGAGGGGGGTGGCTTATATAGAGGACGCCAGGACCCCAGCCAGCCCATGTAGTAGAGGGTTAAAGTACATTAAGGCCTGGCGTTACTGGTAACGCCCTACATAAAGTGTCATCATGACCATTAAGACAACTTAATTACAGACTGTTTGGAGACAGAGTAGATCTTGAACTCCTGGTGGTCGAGTGAGTCTTCATGGTCGAGTGTCTTCAGGTTCGTCGAGTGTCTTCTAGTCCGTCGAGTGGAATCCCTCTTGGTCGACTGAAAGACGGCTTCTTCTAAGAGATGTCCTTGGGGAGGGTACCTTGGACAGGTCCTTAACCCTACCCTAGGTACATGACTTCATCAGTAGACCCCGAATGGATCGAGGTTTGAGTGAGGATGGAGTTGGCAATCTTTCTGACCTGCTTTCTAGTACTGTAAAGGCGTTTTTGCTCAAGATCAATGACTTTTAAGTGAGGGTGTCAACTTTCTTCAGTCGCCTTGATCCATTCTTTATATCTGTCGAGTGAACTTTATGAACTTGAAGATTTCCGAGCGACGGATCGCAGGAGATCTTCCGTCTGACAAGTTGCCCTGTTGGTCAGCAGATTTAGTGGGATCCGAATTTCGGGAAGCACGCGAAGCGGAGAACGCCGCGGTACTCGGACAGGATAAGGCAGGGACGCCTCAATCTCCATGCCGCCTTTTTCGCCACGTATCGCGTGCACGACTGTTTCGGGATTTGACAGGATTGCCTGGGCCTACCCATCAGCCACTCGGAAGTGACCCCATATAAGGAACCAGGCGGAGGTTTTCCGAACAGTGCTTCCTCATTCTCTCCTCCCACGTCTCCAAATTCATCTGCTATGCTCGCCAACTGCCCAGCACCGCTGCTCCGTTCGGGCTTCGTCGGCGGCAATGGTGAAGGAGAAGACGGCGGCTTTGGAGCAAGCGAAGGGGAGAGCGCCCAGTCGGGGTGGATCTTCATCGCGGTCTCGCCTGCCGCAGGGTTGGGTCCAAGGAGATTGGATCCGCTCGACCATCACCCAGAAGGACCTCGATGACCTAGCCGATGAGGGTCTCATCGAGCACGGAGCAGCGAGGCTTCCGGGGGAGGAGTGTCAACCGCAACCTCAGGAGGGTGAGTGCGTCCTCTTGGCGACTCATGTAGATCGAGGGTTTTCTTTGCCGCCGCATCTTTTCTTCCGAGGATTTCTGAATTTCTTCGGAGCTTAGCTTCACCATTTTACTCCAAATACCATCGCCTATCTCTTCGCATTTGTATCTTTGTGTGAGAATTTCTTGGGTTGCAGGCCGCACTGGGCCCTCTTCAAACATATATTCACTTGTCGCTCCCAGACGGTGAAAAAGGCCAGCCCCAATGACGAGAGAACCCAGGTGATCCAGATGTGTGGGGGTGTCGGGGTCCAGATGAGGAGCAAGAGCGCTTTCCCTGCTATGACCCTTCCCGAGTCGGTCAGAGGGTGGCAGTCGACCTGGTGCTACTGCCAAGACCGGTCGACGCCAGGGCAGTCGACCGGGCTCCCTCCCTTCTCCATGAGTCGAGTGAACAAGCCCTCTTCTCTGAAAGTAGTTCCGGAGGAGAAGGCCCAGGTGAGAATGTTGATGGAGCGAGTAGTTCAGTTGATTCGTGACGGCGTGACCGGCATGGACCTTCTAGAGGTTTTCCTTCGGCGGCGCATCCAACCACTCCAGTACCGGGGCCACCCGATGTGGCTGTATTCTGGTACTGAAGACACCAGTCGGGTCCACCCAGAGGAGGTCGACGAGGCTACCTTGGAGAGGTGGATGACTGCCATCACGGGGAACAAGGACAACCCTCGTGGTGCTAGGAGGATCGTTCCACTCGACCAATCTTATGAGGTGGACAAGGTACGACTATTTTCCTCTGACTGTTCCGTCCATTCTGTTTCGTCGTAAATCAGTCGATTGACCTTTGTCTTGCTTGCTTTCTTTCAGGGAACCACTGAGTTGTACTCAATGCCCAACGGGGCGCAGGCACAGGCCGAAGAGGAGGAAGGAAGCAGAGGCGAAAGTCAAGAGCAGTGGGAGTCGGGCGCCGATGAGGGTGAGGAAGACGCAGGTTCCGACAAAGAGGAAGAGGAGGAGGAAGAGGAGGAGGAAGTTGCGCCTCCTCGTTCTGAAAGGAGGTCCAAGCTCGCCCACGACCCTGCGGCTACTCGTGGCAAGGGAGTCGCGCCTGCTGGGCAGTCGACTAAATGTCCTCGGACAACTTCACCCGCGCCGACTGAAAAGGCGTCGAAGCAACCCCGAGCGGCCCCGTCAAAACCGGCGAAAGCCCTATCGAAGATGAGGATGGAGATCCCGACTGTCTCTGGGTAACGGTCATAACTCACGTTTTCCATTTTTGGTCGATTCAATCGCTGACCGACTAATTATTTGCAAATCACAGTGCTGCTACTTATGAGACTTCAGCCAGGCATGAGGATCAAGAAATGGAAGATGCAGCGACTTCTCAGTCTGGTATGATCTGCACGGTTTTGCTTTTGGTCGATTGAATCTTTATTTTTTGACTTTGAACTTCTTCTGCAGCTCCACCTAGCATTGTCATCAATCTTCCTGACGATGATGATGAAGCGCCCTTGAGGCAGAGGAGGAACAGGAAGGCGACTGCTGGCAAGGCTGCTCAGGTTGTGTCAGCGCCTGGATCACAGATTCCAGAAGGGAGCAACGTCGCTCGGGCTATCGTGTCCTTCACGGAGCCATTGGCGGTTGCCCGCCCTTCATCATCGAGTGCTGACCCGCCTTCTCTCTTCTCCACCTACCACGTCCCAGAGGATCAAGCAAGCACTGCCAAGGAAGCCATACGTCAGGCCGGGATTATGATGGAGCAGGTGAAGGCGATCCGAACTGCCAGCCAAGCAGCTTATGACGCGAGCTCAGCTCTCCAGAGTAATGTCCAGGTTAGTTAAACACCGACTGGAAATCTTGATATTTGTCATGCACCCACTGGGTGTGTCGATTCTATGGTGGACTGCTGGCAGTCGACTATAGTCTTTGTGTCTTGAGATTTCTCACTTCACTTGTTCCACTCGACCATGGTCGAGTGGAATAATGGAACTGGTGGGGGCACGCTGAGTGCACCCACTGGGTGTAGTCCCCGAGACCGTGGTCGATTGCTGGCAATCGACTATGGTCTGAAAAGTTAACTACTTCTGGTCGACTGATCGACTCTGAGTCTAGCTGATAGAACTAGTGGGGGCACGCTGAGTGCACCCACTGGGTGTAGTCCCCGAGACTACAGTTGAATGTTTGGGTTCATCTGTAGTCTTAGAAATAATACGATTTTTCCTTTAGTCACTCGGAAGTGATCTGCCATTGATGTTTGTTGACTGAACTTTCGCAGAAATCTTGTGATCTTGTTTATCGTTATACCGAATTGGAGAATAAGTATATCCAGCTTGAGATTGACCAAAAGCTTGTCCAAGAGAACTTCACAAAGGTGAAGGAGGAGGCAAAAGGTATGTTCGGTGAGAATCTTGACGACTGTCCTTGCTTCTTGCCTATCTCCGATTCTGATCTTATTGTGATTTTCGCAGAAAAGCTGAGGGATGCTCTGAAGAAGAAGGACCTTGACCTTGCCGAGGCGCAGAAAACGGCCGCAGACAAGACTAGGCTTGCAGAAGAGAAGTTGGCTTCTGTCAACAAACTTGAAGAAGAAAATACTAATCTGAAAGCTGCTCTTGACGTGGCCAACCAAGAAGTCACTCGACTGAAGAATGCCAATATGGTCCTGGACGACAAAGCTGGCGAACTGGCAGGAAAAAAGAATGACTTGGAGCTTTATCTGGGAGGACTCACCAAAAAGCTGTTCCTCATGCTTGAAGGTAACCTCTTATCTCCGATTGGTAGTTATTGACTTGTTGTAGGGGCGTTAGCTTATTCTTGAATCATGTCCACAGAATTCTGCCAGAACTTTGAAGAGGAGACTAGTCCAGTGGAGACTGGCTTGGATCCCATCAATTCTCCGGTGAAGGATGAAACTGCTATGAACGTGCTCCGCCTCGAGTCCCGCATCGCTGCAGTGGTCGATTATCTCGCAAGACTGAAGGCCGTGGTATCGCGCATCGACACATCGCTCTGGCCAGAAGAAATGCTTCAGAACGACCTTGAGTCGCTGATGACTCGACTGAACGAGATTCTGAGTCGAGTGCAAGAGTGGAAGAAGTCTTCTGCCAGCTGCGGTGCTGACGTTGCTCTGTCCTTGGTCCGCGTCCACTGCAAAGAAGTGAGAGAGGACAAGCTGGTGTCTCTCAAGGTGGCCAACACTAGGAAGCATGACTTCCATTCTTTCATGGAGACCTTCATCGTGGCCGCCACTCGGATTGCATATGGGATCGACCTGGACGAGTTCGTTGCGCCTTCCAGCCCTCCACAGGAGGGGTAAAAAACTATTATGCTTGATGATTTGAATTTGCCTCGGAATGCCGAGTGATTTTTGTAACCGCCAAACTTTAACAGGCTTGATGCCTGAGCACTTCTGGGTCCGTAGGACGTTATCCAAACTTGATTTGCCGTTGAAATACGTTTGCTTCTTTTGGTCAACTATCTTCTTTGGGTTGGAATATATGTTAGCATCTGAAATGCTCTTTTGTAGGTAGGAGTGAAGCACAAATTGCAGTCGACTTGTGCTCGTCATGTTTGGGCGAGTGCTTGGTTGCAGCCAAGCCTCCGAGTGAGAAACTTGTTCTCCATTTGGAAAGATTTTAGAAACTTAGGCGAGCACTGGGCTTCAGCTAAGCCCCCGAGTGGGAGGTTTGCTCTCCACTCGGTAGGAATTTAGAAACTTAGGCGAGCCCTGGGTTGCAGCTAAGCCCCCGAGTGGGAGGTCTGCCCTCCACTCGGCAGGATTTTAGAAACTTAGGCGAGCACTGGGCTATAGCTAAGCCCCCGAGTGGGAGGTTTGCTCTCCACTCGGCAGGATTTTAGAAACTTAGGCGAGCACTAGGATGCAACTAAGCCCCCCGAGTGGGAGGTTTGCTCTCCACTCGGTAGGATTTTTGAAACTTAGGCGAGCACTGGGCTGCAGCTAAGCCCTCGAGTGGGAGGTCTGCTCTCCACTCGGCAGGATTTTAGAAACTTAGGCGAGCACTGGGCTGCAGCTAAGCCCCCGAGTGGGAGGTTTGCTCTCCACTCGGCAGGATTTTTGAAACTTAGGCGAGCACTGGGCTGTAGCTAAGCCCCCGAGTGGGAGGTCTGCTCTCCACTCGGCAGGATTTTAGAAACTTAGGCGAGCACTGGGCTGCAGCTAAGCCCCCGAGTGGGAGGTCTGCTCTCCACTCGGCAGGATTTTAGAAACTTAGGCGAGCACTGGGCTGCAGCTAAGCCCCCCGAGTGGGAGGTTTGCTCTCCACTCGGCAGGATTTTTGAAACTTAGGCGAGCACTGGGCTGCAGCTAAGCCTCCGAGTGGGAGGTTTGTTCTCCACTCGGCAGGATTTTTAGAAACTTAGGCGAGCACTGGGCTGCAGCTAGGCCCCCGAGTGGGAGGTTTGCTCTCCACTCGGCAGGATTTTTGAAACTTAGGCGAGCACTGGGCTGCAGCTAAGCCTCCGAGTGGGACGTTTGTTCTCCACTCGGCAGGATTTTTTAGAAACTTAGGCAAGCACTGTGATGCAGCTAAGCCCCCGAGTGGGAGGTTTGCTCTCCACTCGGTAGGATTTTTTAGAAACTTAGGCGAGCACTGGGCTGCAGCTAAGCTCCCGAGTGGAAGGTTAACTTACCACTCGGTAGGATTTTGTTTACTTAGGCGAGTACTTGGACTGCAGGTAAGCCTCCGAGTGGAAGGCTGGCTTACCACTCGGTAGGATTTTGTTTACTTAGGCGAGTACTTGGACTGCAGCTAAGCCTCCGAGTGGGAGGCTGGCTCACCACTCGGTAGGATTTTGTTTACTTACGCGAGTACTTGGACTGTAGCTAAGCCTCCGAGTGGAAGGCTGGCTTACCACTCGGTAGGATTTTGTTTACTTAGACGAGTACTTGGACTGCAGCTAAGCCTCCGAGTGGGAGGCTAGCTCACCACTGCGGTAGGATTTTGTTTACTTAGGCGAGTACTTGGACTGCAGCTAAGCCTCCGAGTGGAAGGCTGGCTTACCACTCGGTAGGATTTTGTTTTAACTTAGGCAAAACGGATTCGCAGCTAAGCCTCCGAGTGGAAGGCCGGCTTACCACTCGGTAGGATTTTTACAAGCTTAGGCGAAACGGGTTCGCAGCTAAGCCACCCACTGGGGGACAGATTTATGAGAGCAAAAGCAATAACAATCACTAAGAAAATTATGAAACTCTTTGTCTTTGATGAATACACTACATGAGTACATTTTATTACAACTCATCCGAGTGAAAAACTTAAGTATAAAAAGGGCGGAGTAAGTCCGCGTTCCATGCTCTGGGCTCGTCAATCTGGTGCTCGACATTGTAAAGGCGGTATGCCCCATTATGGAGAACTTTGGTGACGATGAAGGGACCATCCCAAGTAGGAGCAAGCTTGCGTGGTTTCTGCTGATCCACTCGGAGAACTAAATCTCCTTCCTAGAAAGCTCGACTCTTCACATTTCTGGCATGGAAGCGACGCAAGTCCTGCTGGTAAATGGTCGATCGGATCGAGGACATCTCTCTTTATTCTTCTAGAAGATCGACTGCGTCCTGTCGGGCCTGCTCTGCTTCGGCTTCGGTGTAAAGCTCGACTCGGGGCGCGTTGTGAAGCAGGTCACTCGGCAAGACTGCTTCAGCTCCGTAGACCAAGAAGAACGGAGTCCTCCCAGTCTACCGATTCGGCGTGGTCCTCAACCCCCAAAGTACCGATGGAAGCTCGTCGACCCATGCACCGGCTGCATGCTTGAGGTCGCGCATCAGTCGGGGTTTCAACCCTTTGAGAATTAAGCCATTTGCACGTTCTGCTTGTCCATTCGACTGGGGGTGAGCGACCGAAGCATAGTCGACTCGCGTACCCTAAGATGTGCAGAAAGCTCTAAATTCTTCGGAGTCAAAATTCGACCCATTGTCTGTGATGATGCTGTGTGGAACTCCATATCTGAATACCAACTCTCTGATGAAGCTGATGGCGGTGCCGGCATCCAAATTCTTGATGGATTCGACATGGGTGTAGCCGTTTCTGCCTGTCCTCAGAGGTCCAGCCATATCCAGTCCCCACACAGCAAAGGGCCAGACGAGTGGAATGGTTTTCAAGGCTGAGGCGGGTTTGTGTGACATATTGGAGTAGAATTGACATCCTTCACATTTGTCGACTATCTCTTTCGCCATCTCATTTGCTCTGGGCCAATAAAAACCAGCTCGGTATGCTTTAGCCATGATGGTCCAAGAAGACGCATGATGGCCACAGGTCCCTGAGTGGATGTCATTTAGAATCATTCGACCTTCCTCCGGTGTTATGCATTTCTGGCTGACTCCAGTCGCACTTTCTCTGTATAACTATCCCCTCATGATGGTGAAGGCTTTGGATCGGCGGACGATCTCCCTAGCCTCTTCTTTATTCTAGGGGAGCTCTTTTCTCAGAATATAGGCGATATAGGGCACTGTCCAATTGGGAGTGATGACCAAAACTTCCATGATCAAGTCAACCACAGCTGGGACCTCGACTTCAGTCGGATCTGTGTCGCTTTTGGGCTGCGGGACTTCCTTAGTGAAAGGATCTTCTTGAACCGATGGTGTGTGAACATGCTCCAAAAACAAACCACTTAGAATGGCTTCCCTCTTGGAACCTATATTCGCCAAGTCATCGGCTGCTTGATTTTTCAGTCGAGGAACGTGATGGAGCTCTAATCCCTCAAATTTCTTCTCTAGCTTTCTGACTGCATTGCAGTATCCAGTCATGGCCGGGCTTCTGACGTCCACTCCTTCATCACTTGGATGACCACTAAGTCCGAGTCGCCGTAGACAATGAGGCGACGGACGCCGAGTGAAATGGCCATACGCAACCCGTACAAGAGTGCTTCGTATTCTGCTTCATTGTTGGAGGAATCAAAGTGAATCTGGAGTACATATCTAAGCTTATCTCCTCAGGGGGAAACCAAGACCACTCCGGCACCGGAACCATTTAGCATTTTGGAGCCATCGAAGAACATAGTCCAGTGCTCCGAGTGAACTTGGGTCGGTAACTGCTGTTCAGTCCACTCGGCGAGGAAATCTGCTATTGCTTGGGACTTGATAGCTTTCTTTGCCTAAAATCTGATATCAAGGGGAAGAAGTTCAATCGCCCATTTTGGCACTTGACCAGTTGCGTCTCTGTTGTGCAGAATCTATGATAAGGGGGCGTCGGTGACGACTGTGATAATGTGGTCAGAGAAGTAGTGGGCAACTTTCTTCGTGGTCATGTAAATCCCATATACAAGCTTCTGATAATGAGGATATCGTTGCTTGGACGGGGTCAGGACTTCGGAAATGTAATATACTGGGCGCTGAACTTTGAAGGCTTTTCCTTCCTCTTCCCGCTCGACCGTAAGCACAGTACTGACGACTTGTCCTGTGGTTGCAATGTAAAGCAGCAAAGGCTCTTTGCTGATTGGGGCAGCAAGCACCGGCTGGGTGGGAAGCAGGGTTTTTAACTCTGCAAACGCTGCATCAGCTTCTGGAGTCCACTCGAACTTGTCTGACTTCTTCATCAGTCGGTGAAGAGGCAATGCCTTTTCACCGAGGCGAGAGATGAATCGACTTAATGTGGCCAAGCATCCAGTAAGTTTCTGGACATCGTGCACACGCACGGGGCGTTTCATTCGGAGTATAGTGCCAACTTTTTCTGGGTTAGCATCGATTCCCCGTTCGGAAATGAGAAAACCGAGTAACTTTTCGCCAGGAACTCCGAATGTGAATTTTGATGGATTAAGCTTGATATCATACCTCCTGAGGTTGGCAAATGTTTCAGCTAGGTTAGTCAGCAGGTCGGAACCTTTCCGTGACTTGACCACAATGTCATCCATGTATGCTTCCACATTCCGACTGATTTGAGTGAGCAAACACTTCTGAATCATCCTCATGAACGTGGCTCCGGCATTCTTGAGGCTGAATGGCATGGTGACATTGCAGACGCATTCGAATGGGGTGATGAAAGCCGTTTTGATCTCATCGGGTCCAAACAGACGGATCTGATGGTACCCGGAATAAGCGTCCAAGAAAGAAAGTCGCTTGCATCCCGCAGTCGAGTTGACTATTTGGTCGATGCGGGAAAGAGGAAAATGATCTTTCGGGCAGGCCCGATTGATATGCTTGAAATCGATGCACATGCGAAGAGAATTATCCTTTTGGGGGACCATGATGACATTGGCGAGCCACTCGGAGTGGTAAATTTCTCGGATAAACTCTGCTGCTAGGAGCCGAGCCACTTCTTCGCCAATGGCCTTTCTTTTCTGGACGGCGGACCATCGCAGATGTTCCTTCACAGGTTTTGCCTTCGAGTCGACTCGTAGACGATGCTCAGCCAGTCCCCTGGGTACACCCGGCATGTCAGAAGGTTTCCATGCGAAGATGTCCCAGTTCTCACGGAGGAACTGGATGAGCGCTTCTTCCTATTTGGGGTCGAGTGTTGTGGAGATATGAGTCGGAGCAGCGTTCGGGTCGGTCGGGTGGATGTGAACGGGTTTTGTCTCACCGGATGACTGAAATGCTGATTCCGTGGCAGGCTTCTTGGCTCGCAACAAATCACTCGGGTCTGCGTTCCTTTGGTGTTCCTGCCACTCTTCTGCTACCATCTGAGCGTCGGCAATCTTCGAGCCCTTCTAGAAACACTCTTCTGCCTTCTTGTGGTTTCCAGTGATAGTGATCACGCCTTTAGGGCCTGGCATCTTTAGTTTGAGGTACACGTAACAAGGTCGAGCCATAAAACGTGCATATGCTGGTCTGCACAAAATTGCATGATAGGCACACTGGAAGTCCACAACCTCAAATGTCAGCTTCTCTTTGCGGAAATTCTTTGAATCGCCAAAAACTACATCAAGAGCAATCTGGCCGAGTGACGCGGCCTTCTTGCCAGGAATGACTCCATAAAAACTCATATTGCTCGTGCTCAGTCTGGACATCGGAATGCCCATACCTTTTAGTGTCTCAGCATACAGTATATTCAAACTACTGCCGCCATCCATCAACACTTTCGTCAGTCGAGTGCCGTCAACGACCGGGTCGACCACCAGCGCTTGCCTCCCAGGGGTGGCTATGTGCATGGGGTGATCAGATTGGTCGAACGTAATGGCAGTCTGAGACCACTTCAGGTAATTGGGTGTTGACGGAGCAGCCATGTTCACCTCTCGGTTTATAACTTTCAGTCGGTTTTTGCTCTCAACATCGGCAAAAATCATCAAGGTGCAATTGACCTGCGGATATTCTCCGTCATTGTCCTCCTTGTCCTCAACTTTGTCCGATTCTCTTTCTTTGTCCTTGGGCTATTTCCCTTGGAACTGCTGTATTAGGAGTCGACATTGTCGAGTGGTATGCTTCGGGTAGATGAAATTACCCTCTTCGTCCTTCTTGGTGTGGATGTGACATGGCAAATCCAACACATCATTTCCTTCCTTATCTTTTACCTTCTTGGGGTTCCAAGGCCCCTTGGGTTTCCCATTGAACTTTCCTTGGTTCAGGGCCAAGGCTTCTACAGGTGCGGCTGGCTCAGCTTTACGCTTTTGCTTCTGACTGGAATTTCCACCACCGGTGTCCTGGGCGACTGACTTGTGTTTGCCGCTCCGGAGCCGATCCTCTTCTTCACCATTGGCATATTTGGTGGCTATTTCCATCAATCGACTCAGAGACATGTCTCCGGTTCGACCGAATTTCAGGCATAGCTCTTTGTTCTTTACACCCTCCTTGAAGGCGCAGACCGCCTGGTGGTCGGATACATTTTCTACCGTATGATGCAGTGTGATCTACCTCTGGATGTAATCCCTCAGAGTCTCATTCGACTTCTGTACACAAGACTGCAGCTCTGTCAGCCCTGCTGGCCGCTTGAACGTTCCTTCGAATGTCCTGACAAACACTCGGGAGAGGTCCTCCCACGTGTAAATGCTGCTGGGTGCCAACTGATTCAGCCATGCCCTGGCTGACACTTCCAACATGAGAGGCAAATGTTTCATGGCCACCTCATCATTTCCACCGCCGATCTGAACAGCCACTCGGTAGTCCTCAAGCCAAGTGTCGGGCTTGGACTCACCGTTGAACTTGCTGACCCCAGTCGCCAACCTGAAGTTGGGAGGAATCACTGCGGCTCTGATGGCTCTGCTGAAACACTCTGGTCCGGAGATGTGCACTTGGCCGCTGGTGGGTACATCTCTGTCATTACCCTCTCTATGGGCTCTGTTCCGGTCGACCAGACCTTGAACGATGATGGATCTTGCATCAAAGCCTGGTTCTCTGGGGTCGACTGGAATTCTTCGCCCGCCACTGTACTGGCGTCTGTCGTCCTGCTGTCGAGGCATATATGATCCACCCCTCCTGGGAGGAGTGGGCACTCGACGTCGATCTTTGCGATCGACTCGGTGATCATCCTGCTCATAGTTCCTGTACTGATCGTGTTGGTCACCAAGCATTTCACGCCTCGGGGGCGATCTGGGGCTATGAGCCGACTAGACTGTATTCGCCGCCACGGACCTGCTATGAATCCTGTTTCGCAACTACGACACAGCTGACTTCTGATCTCCAGCTGCCCGGAGCAAATACCTGATCTGCATCAAGCCTCTGCCAGCTTCTGACTGGGAAGGCTGAATCGACTCTGCTATATGTGTTGTAGCTACTAAATTCTGGATTGGAGTGCGGTATACCTGAGTCGGAGGTTTAAAGAGTTGGCGTCGACTGGAGTCTGGAATCCGTTGTCGCGCGCGCTCGTCGAGTGCCCGCTGAAGGTTCTCCAGTCGAGTGCGCTCAGCCAGGTTGGCCAAGCGCGTGTCCTCTAAGGCGCGAGCCTCAGGGGTTTCTCCAACGATCGAAGTATGAAGCGCATCCATGTTCCGGCGGCGAAACTCTTCCCTCTGCTGTGAGTCGAGGGGCTCGGGGCGGTACTCCTCATGGTCGTGCGACGGGTTCGCCTCCGCCGTTGCCTCCCTCGGTGCCAGGAAAGCCGGGGGAACGTGCGGTCCATTGACCATCAGGACCTCCGCCGCCGGATCACTGCTGTCGCATTCGGATGCAGTCTCTGCGGAGCCAGTCGACAGGTCGAACAGGCCGTAGAGAGATTCGTCGGGCTCGATTGCCGCGACTTGGGCAGTGGTCGACTAGCGAGCCACTGCGTGCCTCACCCACCGCTGAAGCCTCGACCGACCGGAGCGCTTACGCCGGCGGGAAGCTGGGAGCGAGGATGACACGAAAACCGGCCGATACTGAGTCGACGGTTGCCGCAGAAGGATGCCGCGGACGCACGCTCAAAAATGCGTAGCTCCGCGGACCGGGAGCGCATCCACGTCGAGCGGGGCCTCCTGCAGCCAGGCAGAGTCGTCGGCGATGAATGTGAGCGCGCTGAGACGGATCTCGCGGCCCTCAACCAAAACTCCACCTGAAACCATGATGATGGGAATCGAAAAGATTGCAACTTCTCCAACAAGTCGCTAAGACACCCGCCCCAAGGTGGGCGCCAACTGTCGTGGTTCTGAGTCTGATAGTAGAATGGGGGTAGGTATGGAGAGGCAAGATCCTAGCTATGGAGCAGTTGTACACACGAGTGTTTTACGAGTTCAGGCCCTTCTCGGAGGAAGTAACATCCCTACGTCTCGGAGCCCGGAGGTGGTCGACTGGATTATGCGTGTGATAGTTACAGGGGTGCGAACCCTTCTACCAGTGGAGGGGGTGGCTTATATAGAGGACGCCAGGACCCCAGCCAGCCCACGTAGCAGAGGGTTAAAGTACATTAAGGCCTGGCGTTACTGGTAACGCCCTACATAAAGTGTCATCATGACCATTAAGACTACTTAATTACAGACCGTTTGGATACAGAGTAGATCTTGAACTCCTGGTGGTTGAGTGAGTCTTCATGGTCGAGTGTCTTCAGGTTCGTCGAGTGTCTTCTAGTCCGTTGAGTGGAATCCCTCTTGGTCGACTGAAAGACGGCTTCTTCTAAGAGATGTCCTTTGGGAGGGTACCTTGGACAGGTCCGTAACCCTACCCTAGGTACATGACTTCATCACTACCGGTGCATAATGCGGCTGATCGACCACCGCGTGGCCGAGATAAAGCGACAACTCAGCCCGAACACCAGCCGGCACCACGTCACTGAACAAATAGAAAAACAACAGCTCAGGGATACACACATGACCTGTGGTACGACTTGGAAAATAGAGCAAGACAGACCAGATCGATCTATGGATCACGGGGGTGCGCCCCAATGCGCAACTATGGCCACCAAGCCGGATATAACAAATACAAACCTGTCCGGGCCGAATACCACACACCAGCTTCATTCGAGTTGCGTCGCGACGTAGCCCGACATAGAGGCGCCGCACACCCCCTATGCTTCACTGATGAAGTAATGGGAAATGAATTCCCAGAAGGGTTCAAACCCGTAAACATTGAATCATATGATGGGACAACAGATCCCGCGGTATGGATTGAGGACTTCCTTCTCCATATTCATATGGCCCGCGACGATGATCTCCATGCCATCAAGTATCTCCCGCTAAAACTCAAAGGACCAGCTCGGCACTGGTTGAACAGTCTGCCCGAAAACTCTATTGGCTGTTGGGAGAACCTGGAAGATGCATTCCTTGACAACTTCCAAGGCACTTATGTTCGACCACCGAATGCCGATGACCTAAGTCATATAATCCAACAGCCCGGAGAGTCAGCCAGGAAATTCTGGACTCGGTTCTTAACTAAAAAGAACCAGATCATCGACTGTCCGGATTCCGAAGCCCTAGCGGCCTTTAAGTATAACATCCATGACGAATAGCTTCCCCGACACCTCGGCCAAGAGAAGCCAAAGTCCATGGCATCCCTTACAATGCTTATGATCTACTTTTGTGTAGGCGAAGATAGCTGGCTAGCTCGTAGCAACAGCACCTCAAGTAAACTTGGCACTTCTAAAGCCAGAGATAGCAACGGTAAGCCCCGACGCAGTAGACACAAGCGTCGAAACAATGGAGATAACACCGAAGACACAGCTGTTAACGCCGGATTCATGGCTCTAAGTCTGGTCAGCAGAAGAAGCCATTTAAGAGAAACAATCCGGGCCCGTCCAGCTTGGACCGCATACTTGATCGTCCATGTCAAATCCACGGCACCCCGATAAACCAGCTGATAGCCCACAAGTATAGGGGATCGCAACAGTTTTCAAGGATAGAGTATTCAACCCAAATTTATTGATTTGACACAAGGGGAGCCAAAGAATATTCTCAAGTATTAGCAGTTGAGTTGTCAATTCAACCACACTTGGATAACTTAGTATCTGCAGCAAAGTATTTAGTAGCAAAGTAGTATGATAGTAATGGTAACAGTGATAAAAGTAACAATAGCAGTTTTGTAGTGATTGTAACAGCAACAACGGAAAAGTAAATAAGCAAGGAACAATATGTGAAAAGCTCGTAGGCATTGGATCAGTGATCGATAATTATGTTGGATGCAATTCATCATGTAATAGTTATAACATAGGGTGACACAGAACTAGCTCCAGTTCATCAATGTAATGTAGGCATGTATACCGAATATAGTCATACATGCTTATGGAAAAGAACTTGCATGACATCTTTTGTCCCACCCTCCCGTGGCAGCGGGGTCCTAATGGAAACTAAGGGATATTAAGGCCTCCTTTTAATTAATAGAGAATAGGACCAAAGCATTAGCACTTAATGAATACATGAACTCCTCAAACTACGGTCATCACCGAGAAGTATCCCGATTATTGTCACTTCGGGGTTGTCGGATCATAACACATAATAGGTGACTATAGACTTGCAAGATAGGATCAAGAACTCACATATATTCATGAAAACATAATAGGTTCAGATCAGAAATCTTGGCACTCGGGCCCTAGTGACAAGCATTAAGCATAGCAAAATTAATAGCAACATCAATCTCACAACATAGTGGATACTAGGGATCGAACCCTAACAAAACTAACTTGATTACATGGTAAATCTCATCCAACCCATCATCATCCAGCAAGCCTACGACGGAATTACTCACGCACGGTGGTGAGCATAATGAAATTGGTGATGGAGGATGGTTGATGATGACGACCGCGACGAATACCCCTCCCCGGAGCCCCGAACGGACTCCAGATCAGCCCTCCTGAGAGAGATTAGGGCTTGGTGGTGGCTCCGTATTGTAAAACGCGATGAAACTTTCTCTCTGATTTTTTTCTCCGCGAACCGGAATATATAGAGTTGGAGTTGAGGTCGGTGGAGTATCAGGGGGCCCACAAAACAGGGGGGCGCGCCCCCACCCTTGTGGACAGGGTGTGGGCCCCCTGGCCTTGATTCTTTCGCCAATGTTTTTTATATTTTCCAAAAGTTATCTTCGTGGATTTTCAAGTCATTCCGAGAACTTTTGTTTTCTGCACAATAAACAACACCATGGCAGTTGTGCTGAAAACAGCGTCAGCCCGAGTTAATTTTATTCAAATCATGCAAGTTAGAGTCCAAAACAAGGGCAAAAGTGTTTGGAAAAGTAGATACGTTGGAAATGTATCAACTCCCCCAAGCTTAAACCTTTGCTTGTCCTCAAGCAATTCAGTTGATAAACTCAAAGTGATAAAGAAAAACTTTTACAAACTCTATTTGCTCTTGTTGTTGTAAATATGTAAAGCCAGCATTCAAGTTTATAGCAAAGATTATGAACTGACCACATTCACAATAACACTTAGGTCTCATATTTACTCATATCTATGGCATAATCAACTAGCGAGCAATAATAATAAGACTCGGATGACAACACTTTCTCGAAACAATCATAATGTGATATAACTAGATGGTATCTCGCTAGCCTTTTCCGAGACCGCAAAACATAAATGCAGAGCACCTTTAAAGATCAAGGACTGACTAAACATTATAATTCATGGTAAAAGAGATCCAGTCAAGTCATACCCAATATAAACTAATAGTAATGCATGCAAATGACAGCATGCTCTCCAGCGGGTGCTTTTTAATAAGAAGGTGATGACTCAACATAAAAGTAAATAGATAGGCCCTTCACAGAGGGAAGCAGGGATTTGTAGAGGTGCCAGAGCTCGATTTTAAAATAGAGATGAATAACATTTTGAGCGGTATACTTTCACTGTCAACACAACAACTATGAGATCTCGATATCTTCCATGCTACATACATTATAGGCGGTTCCCAAACAAAATGGTAAAGTTTATACTCCCCCTCCACCAACAATCATCAATCCATGGCTTTCTCGAAACAACGAGTGCCTCCAACTAGCAACAGCCCTGGGGGAGTTTTTGTTTAATTATTTCGATTTGCTTTGATCTTTTTGATCATGGGACTGGGCATTCCGGTTACCAGCCATTTTCTCGTGAATGAGGAGCGGAGTCCACTCCCCTTGAGAATAACCCACCTAGCATGGAAGATACAGACAACCGTAGTTGAAACATGAGCTGCTCGAGCATACAAGACAGAATTTCATTTGAAGGTTTGGAGTTTGGCACATACAAATTTACTTGGAATGGCAGGTAAATACCGCATATAGGAAGGTATGGTGGACTCATATGGAATAACTTTGGGGTTTATGGAGTTTGGTTGCACAAGCAGTATTCCCGCTTAGTACAGGTGAAGGCTAGCAAAAGACTAGGAAGCGACCAACTGAGAGAGCGACAACAATCATGAACATGCAACACCGAGTGCAAGCATGAGTAGGATATAATCCACGATGAACATAAATATCGTGAAGGCTATGTTGATTTTGTTTCAACTACATGCGTGAACATGTGCCAAGTCGAGTCACTCAATTCATTTAAAGGAGGATACCACCCTATCATACCACATCACAACAATTTTAATAGCATGTTGGCACGCAAGGTAAACCATTATATGCTCCTAGCTAATTAAGCATGGCATAAGCAACTATAATCTCTAATTGTCATTGCAAACATGTTTATTCATAATAGGCTGAATCAGGAATGATGAACTCATCATATTTACAAAAACAAGAGAGGTCGAGTTCATACCAGCTTCTCTAATCTTAATCAGGCCATCGTATATCGTCATTATTGCCTTTCACTTGCACGACCGAACGGTGTTTATAATAATAATAGTGCATGTGCATTGGACTAAGCTAGAATCTGCAAGCATTCAATTCAAGGGAGAAGACAAGGTAATATGGGCTCTTATTTAAATCAACGATCATGCATATGAGAGCCACTAAACATTTTCATTATGGTCTTCTACTCTTGACCCCCAAAGGAAAGAAAAGAAATAAAACTATTTACATGGGAAAGATCCCAACAAGTAAAGAAGAACGAGAAATATTTTTGGGTTTTCATTTTAATTACTACTAGAAGCATGGAAATTAAACTAACTAACTTTTTTGGGTTTTGTTTAAGGTGTATCAAACACACAAGAAGAAAACTAGAAAAAGAAACTAAACTAGCATGGATAATACAATGAAAGAGTATGAGCACCGACAACTAGAATAAGTGTGTGAACATGAATATAAAGTCGGTGAGAAATACGTACTCCCCCAAGCATAGGCGTTTGGCCTAAGTTGGTCTAATGCCAAGGATAGCCTGGCTGATATCCGAAGTTATAATTGGGGTCGTACTGAGATGCAGTAGCCAATGCCTCCTGAGCTACGAAATGTTGGCGAGCTGCCTCCGCTCTCCTCTCGTGTTCGGTTGCCTCCTCCCTAGTTACAACATATCTTCCTTTTGCCTGGTAATCAAAAAGGGCAGGAGCAGGGAGAGTAACATGGACAGAGCGACGTCTACCAAAAATTAGTCGATACTGGAGGAATTGTTCATTCCTCACAAGAAAATGATGACTGACCATAGCATTATAATCTAAATAAATGGGAGGCAACTCCCTATCACCCTCACGTGGAGGTATACGAAGATAATTAGCAACACAGGTCGCATAGATACCTCCAAACAAATCTCCAACTAAACCATTATAATGCAACCTACGTGCAACAATTGCCCCCAAGTTGTAATCTTTATTGCCTAATACAGCACTCTTGAGAACACAAAGATCAGGAACACACATGTGACATGCTTCATCCTTACCGTTAATGCATCTACCAATCAAGAGAGCAAAATAATGTATAGCAGGAAAATGAATGCTCCCTATGGTAGCTTGTGCTATATCTCTAGATTCTCCCACAGTGATACAATAAGAAAATCTTTATATTCAGATTTACGGGGTTCATTAAAACTACCCCACTGTGGGAGTTTGCAAGCGGTTGTAAAATATTCTAGGTCCATGGTAAAAGATTGATCATAAATATCAAACAGGACATTCTGAGAAATACGCGAAGACGAAAATTTAAACCTTCTCACAAATGAATTAGTCAAATAGTGGTACTGAGGACACTTATCTTGCATGAAGTCCTCAATATCGGCATTACGCACATATGCGTCAAATTCATCCTTGATGCCTGCATTGACCATAAATCTTCTGACGGCCATTCACAAGACCGCACCTCAGCTTCCCTTGGTGGTTCATCCTCTTGCTCACGCATAGCACGCCTGGGTCCTTTCTTTGTTGAGGAACCACCCTAGTACATTTTCCTGGACATATATGTTCCTCTGAAAAATTTCAAAAAAATTTAGTAACTCAAAATAACAGCGAATCAAACTAAACAAGATTGATAGCAACTACTCCCACAACTGCCTAGAGCCTATATCATGCATTAGAATTACTTGGGGCCTCATAAATTTGACATGCAAGCTCAAGAAGAGGGTCACCTAGGCAGCAAAAATTTGCAAAGAATAAAGCACTACAATAAAAACTAATTGGACCAATGGAGGAGTCACATACCAAGCAACAATCTCCCAAAGCAATTTTGTGAATGGAGCTTTGAGAAAGGAGATCGAAAATCGCAGCAAAATAAGCTAGAACTAGTGCTTGAGATGGATGGTGATTTTTTTGGGAGGAAGATGGAGTGTGTGGGTGCAGGAATAAGTGGAGGGGGGCTACCATGGGCCCACGAGGCAGGGGGCGTGCCCAGTAAGGGTGGGCGCGCCCTGGACCCTCGTGGCCAGGTGCTTGCCCCCCTGTTGTGTTCTCAGTGCCTAAAATCCTCAAATATTTCATAAAAAATCATACTAAATTTGCAGGGCATTTGGAGCACTTTTATTTTCGTGATATGTTTTATTGCACAGATAATTCAAAAAACAGACAGATAATACTATTTTTGCTTTATTTATTCTAAATAACAGAAAGTAAAAAGAGGGTGCAGAAGGTTGTGCCTTCTAGTTTCATCCACCTCATGATCATCAAAAGGAATGCACTAAAAAGGTTGATCAAGTCTTGTTAACAAACTCATTCTGAATAACATGGAACCGGAGAAATTTCGAATAACACTAGGTTACCTCAACGGGGATATGAACATCCCTAACAATAAGAGTATCATATTTTTTCTTGAGAGTAGGAGGAGGAAATTCAAAACCTCCAATAATGATAGTTGGAATTTTTCCAATCGAAATGATGCTATGAACTTGAGGTTGTTTCCTTGGAAAGTGTACCATATTCTCATTACCATTAACATGAAAAGTGACATTGCCTTTGTTGCAATCAATAACAGCCCCTACAGTATTCAAAAGGGTCTACCAAGGATAATCGACATACTATCGTCCTCGGGAATATCAAGAATAACAAAGTCCGTTAAGATAGTGACATTTGCAACCATAACAGGCACATCCTCACAAATACTGACAGGTATAGCAGTTTATTTATCGGCCATTTGCAAAGATATTTCAGTAGGTGTCAACTTATTCAATTCAAGTCTACGATATAAAGAGAGAGACATAACACTAACACCGGCTCCAAGATCACATAAAGAAGTTTTAACATAATTTCTTTTAATGGAGCATGGTATAGTTGGTACCCCTGGATCTCCAAGTTTCTTAGGTATTCCATCTTTAAAAGTGTAATTAGCAAGCATGGTGGAAATTTTAGCTTCCGGTATCTTTCTTTTATTTGTAATGATATCCTTCATATATTTAGCATAAGGGTTTACTTTAAGCATATCAGTTAAGCGCATACGTAAGAAGATAGGTCTAATCATTTCAGCAAAGCGCTCAAAATCCTCATAATCCTTTGTTTTGGATGGTTTAGGAGGAAAGGGCATGGGTTTCTGAACCCATGGTTCTCTTTCTTTACCATGCTTCCTAGCAACAAAGTCTCTTTTATCATAACATTGATTCTTTGATTGTGGGTTATCAACATCAACAGCAAGTTCAATCTCTACATCCTTATTATTGCTACGTTGAGCATCAACACGAACATTATCATTAATATTATCACTAGGTTCATGCTCATCACCTGATTGTGTTTCAGCATCAGAGATAGAAATATCATTGGGATTCTCAGGTGTGTCTACAACAGGTTCACTAGAAGCATGCAAAGTCCTATCATTTTTCTTTTTCTTCTTTTTAGGAGGACTAGGTGCATCTAAATTATTTCTCTGAGAATCCAGCTCGATTCTCTTAGGGTGGCCTGCAGGATACAAAGGTTCCTGAGTCATTCTACCAGTTCTGATAGCCACTCTAACAGCAAAATCATTTTTATTATTTAATTCATCGAGCAAATCACTTTGAGCTTTCAGTACTTGCTCTTCTTGAGTGGTAACCATAGAAGCATATTTGCTAATGACTTTAAGTTCACCTTTAACTCTAGCCATATAATCACTTCAGCATTCTATCATGAAAGCATTATTCTTTAATTCTCTACCAACATAAGTATTAGAACTTTCTTTCCAAGCCATAAAGTCATCAAATTCATCCAAACATTGGCTATGAAACTTAGTAGAAGGGATTTCAATTTTATCATATCTGTAGAGAGAATTTACCTTCACTACCTGTGTTGGGTTATCAAGACAATGTGTTTCTTCAACAGGCGGTATATTAAGACCATGTATTTCTGAGGTAAATTCTTAACATCTTCAGCTTTAATACCTTTTTCTTTCATTGATCTCTTTGCCTCTTGCATATCTTCAGGACTAAGAAATAGAACACCCCTCTTCTTCGGAGTTGGTTTATGAATAGGCTCAGGAGTTGGCTCAATTGGCTCAGGAATTGGCTTAGGAAGAGTCCAATTATTTTTATTAGTCAACGTATTATTCAATAACAATTCAGCTTGGTTGACTGTTCTTTCCCTGAAAACACAACCAGCACAACTATCCAAGTGGTCCTTGGAAGCATCGGTTAGTCCATATAAAAGATATCAAGTATTTCATTTTTTTAAGAGGATGATCAGGAAAAGCATTAAGTAATCGAAGAAGCCTCCCCCAAGCTTGTGGGAGACTCTCTTCTTTGATTTGCACAAAATTATATATTTCCCTTAAGGCAGCTTGTTTCTTATGAGCAGGGAAATATTTAGCAGAGAAGTAATATATCATATCCTGGGGACTATGCACACAATCAGGATCAAGAGAATTAAACCAAGTTTTAGCATCACCCTTTAATGTGAACAGAAATATCTTAAGGATATAATAATAGCGAGACTTCTCATCATTAGTAAACAGGGTAGCTATATCATTCAACTTGGTAAGATGTGTCACAACAGTTTCAGATTCATTGCCATAAAAAGGATCCGATTCAACCAAAGTAATTATCTCAGGATCAACAGAGAATTCATAATCCTTATCAGTAACAAAGATAGGTGAAGTGGCAAAAGTAGGGTCATATTTCATTCTAGCATTCAGAGTTTTCTGTTTAAGTTTAGCTAGTAATTTCTTAAGATCAGATCTATCATTGCAAGCAAAAAGATCTCTAGCAGTTTCTTCATCCATGACATAACCCTCAGGAACAACAGGCAATTCATACTTAGGGGGAGAACCTTTATCATCACTATCATCAATGATTTCATCTTCAATAATTTCATTCTCTCTAACCCTAGCAAGTTGTTCATCAAGATATTCACCTAATGGCACAGTAGTATCAAGCATAGAAGTAGTTTCATCATAAGTATCATGCATAGCAGAAGTGGCATCATCAATAACATGCGACATATCAGAATTCATAGCAGTAGCAGGTTTAGGTGTCGCAAGCTTATTCAAAGAGGAAGGAGAATCTAGTGTAGAGCTAGATGACAGTTCCTTACCTCCCCTCGTAGTTGAGGGAAAAATCTTAGTTCTTTCATCTTTCAAGTTCCTGATAGTGGTCAGCATATATAAATCCCAAGTGACTCAAAGAATAAAGCTATGCTCCTCGGCAATGGCGCCAGAAAATAGTCTTGATAACCCACAAGTATACGGGATCACAACAGTTTTCGAGGGTAGAGTATTCAACCCAAATTTATTGATTCAACACAAGGGGAGCCAAAGAATATTTTTCAAGTATTAGCAGTTGAGTTATCAATTCAACCACACCTAGATAACTTAGTATCTGCAGCAAAGTATTTAGTAGCAAAGTAGTATGATAGTAATGGTAACAGTGATAAAAGTAACGATAGCAGTTTTGTCGTGATTATCAACGGAAAAGCAAATAAGCAAGGCACAATATGTGAAAAGCTCGTAGGCATTGGATCAGTGATGGATAATTATGTCGGATGCAATTCATCATGAAATAGTTATAATGTAGGGTGACACAGAACTAGCTCTAGTTCATCAATGTAATGTAGGCATGTATTCCGAATAGTCATACGTGCTTATGGAAAAGAACTTGCATGACATCTTTTGTCCTACCCTCCCATGGCAGCGGGGTCCTAATGGAAACTAACGGATATTAAGGCATCCTTTTAATAGCGAACCGGATCAAAGCATTAGCACTTAGTGAATATATGAACTCCTCAAACTACGGTCATCACCAAGAAGTATCCCGATTATTGCACTTCGCGGTTGTTGGATCATAACACATAATAGGTGACTATACACTTGCAAGATAGGATCAAGAACTCACATATATTCATGAAAACATAATAGGTTCAGATCTGTAATAATGGCACTCAGGCCCTAGTGACAAGCATTAAGCATAGCAAAGTCATAGCAACATCAATCTCAGAACATAGTGGATACTAGGGATCAAACCCTAACAAAACTAACTTGATTACATGGTAAATCTCATCCAACCCATCACTATCCAGCAAGCCTACGATGGAATTACTCACGCACGGCGGTGAGCATCATGAAATTGGTGATGGAGGACGGTTGACGATGACAACGGCGACGAATCCCCCGCTCCGGAGCCCCGAACGGACTCCAGATCAGCCCTCCCGAGAGAGATTAGGGCTTGGCGGCGGCTCCATATCGTAAAACGCGATGATACTTTCTCTCTAATTTTTTTCTCCGCGAAACGGAATATATAGAGTTGGAGTTGAGGTCGGTGGAGCATCAAGGGGCTCACGAGACAGGGGGCGCTCCTGGGGGAGGGGGCGCGCCCCCCACCCTCGTGGACAGGGTGTGGGCCCCCTGGCCTTGATTCTTTCGCCAATATTTTTTATATTTTCCAAAAGTTATCTCCGTGGATTTTCAAGTCATTCCAAGAACTTCTGTTTTCTGCACAATAAACAACACCATGGCAGTTCTGCTGAAAACAGCGTCAGTCCGGGTTAGTTTCATTCAAATCAGGCAAGTTAGAGTCCAAAACATGGGCAAAAGTGTTTGGAAAAGTAGATACGTTGGAGACGTATGACTAACCAATCATACCAACAGGGAATATTGGGTCTTCAAATAGGACGGCAAGTCAAACGCCGAAAGCAATGAGAAGGGGTCGCAAAGCGATGACGATGACAATGAGCCCTGGCCACCGAAGACAGGAGGACAAAATAAGTTTTCTCCACATGTCAAAACAGTGAATATGATATACTCCACCCATATCCCCCAAGAGGGAGCGGAGGCGCGCACTCAGGGACATCTACGCGATGGAGCCAGTCGCCCCAAAGTATAACCCATGGTCGTCCTGTCCGATCACCTTTGATCGCAGGGACCATCCGACCACTATCCGTCACGGTAGTTCAGCCGCACTGGTGCTCGACCAATCATTGATGGATTCCACCTCACACGCGTCCTCATGGACGGTGGAAGCAACCTGAACATGCTCTATCAGGATACAGTGTGCAAAATGGGTATTGATTCCTCAAGGATCAAGCCCACAAAAACCACCTTTAAAGGTGTCATACCAGGTGTAGAGGCATGTTGTACGGGCTCAATCACACTGGAAGTGGTCTTCGGATCCCTGGATAACTTCCGAAGCGAAGAGCTAATCTTCGATATCGTCCCCTTCCATAGCGGCTATCACGCACTGCTCAGACGAACCACATTCGCCAAATTCAATGCGGTGCCACACTATGCTTATCTTAAGCTCAAGTAGCATGGTCCACGTGGTATCATAACAGTCAATGGAAACATGGAACGCTCCCTCCGTACTGAGGAGCACACTACTACCCTCACTGCAGAAGCACAGAGCGGCCTCTTTAGGTCGAACCTCAATTCGGTGGCCAAGCTCCCGGACACTGTCAAAAGAGTCCAAACTAGACCGCAGCAGGACAGTCTAGCTCGTCTAGAGCTCGACTAGCAATCCGGCCTCCGTCCCAACCCCGACCAAACAACGACTTTTTTACAACGTGTACATAATTACGCACTCAAAATACCATGGGGATAGATGGAGGCACAACTAGGTTGTGTTCCACAATGCGGCTCAACCGCCTCTGGACACGCATTATCTTATATTTTCTTTTTTTTCAGGTCACTTTTTGTCTCGACCGTTATGGGCGGCCTGATTCCCGGACCTATCAAAGGACGGACATACCAAAGAGGGAAGTAGCACGAACGGGCGAGGGAATCTCTAGATATCCCTTTCGAGGATCATTCCATCTGTCTCTGGATCGGCACGCAGCTCCCCCGTAGTCACAATAGGTTCCGAAGTCATATTGTTTATCGCACTACTTGTACTTATGTCCACCGAGAAGTATCCCGATTATTGCACTTCGCGGTTGTTGGATCATAACACATAATAGGTGACTATAGACTTGCAAGATAGGATCAAGAACTCACATATATTCATGAAAACATAATAGGTTCAGATCTGAAATAATGGCACTCAGGCCCTAGTGACAAGCATTAAGCATAGCAAAGTCATAGCAACATCAATCTCAGAACATAGTGGATACTAGGGATCAAACCCTAACAAAACTAACTTGATTACATGGTCAATCTCATCCAACCCATCACTATCTAGCAAGCCTACGATGGAATTACTCACGCACGGCGGTGAGCATCATGAAATTGGTGATGGAGGATGGTTGACGATGACAACGGCGACGAATCCCCCGCTCCGGAGCCCCGAACGGACTCCAGATCAGCCCTCCCGAGAGAGATTAGGGCTTGGCGGCGGCTCCATATCGTAAAACGCGATGAAACTTTCTCTCTAATTTTTTTCTCCGCGAAACGGAATATATAGAGTTGGAGTTGAGGTCGGTGGAGCATCAGGGGGCTCATGAGATAGGGGGCGCGCCCTGGGGGAGGGGGCGCGCCCCCCACCCTCGTGGACAGGGTGTGGCCCCCCTGGCCTTGATTCTTTCGTCAATATTTTTTATATTTTCCAAAAGTTATCTCCGTGGATTTTCAAGTCATTCCAAGAACTTCTGTCTTCTGCACAATAAACAACACCATGGCAGTTCTGCTGAAAACAGCGTCAGTCCAGGTTAGTTTCATTCAAATCAGGCAAGTTAGAGTCCAAAACATGGGCAAAAGTGTTTGGAAAAGTAGATACGTTGGAGACGTATGACCAACCAATCATACCAACAGGGAATGTTGGGTCTTCAAACAGGACGACAAGTCAAACGCCAAAAGCAATGAGAAGGGGTCGCAAAGCGATGACGATGACAATGAGCCTTGGCCACCGAAGACAGGAGGACAAAATAAGTTTCCTCCACATGTCAAAACAGTGAATATGATATACTCCACCCATATCCCCCAAGAGGGAGCGGAGGCGCGCACTCAGGGACATCTACGCGATGGAGCCAGTCGCCCCAAAGTATAACCCATGGTCGTCCTGTCCGATCACCTTTGATCGCAGGGACCATCCGACCACTATCCATCACGGTAGTTCAGCCGCACTGGTGCTCGACCAATCATTGATGGATTCCACCTCACACGCGTCCTCATGGACGGTGGAAGCAACCTGAACATGCTCTATCAGGATACAGTGTGCAACATGGGTATTGATTCCTCAAGGATCAAGCCCACAAAAACCACCTTTAAAGGTGTCATACCAGGTGTAGAGGCATGTTGTACGGGCTCAATCACACCGGAAGTGGTCTTCGGATCCCTGCATAACTGCCGAAGCGAAGAGCTAATCTTCGATATCGTCCCCTTCCATAGCGGCTATCACGCACTGCTCGGACGAACCACATTCGCCAAATTCAATGCGGTGCCACACTATGCTTATCTTAAGCTCAAGTAGCCTGGTCCACGTGGTATCATAACAGTCAATGGAAACATGGAACGCTCCCTCCGTACTGAGGAGCACACTACTGCCCTCACTTCAGAAGCACAGAGCGGCCTCTTTAGGTCGAACCTCAATTCGGCGGCCAAGCTCCCGGACACTGTCAAAAGAGTCCAAACTAGACCGCAGCAGGACAGTCTAGCTCGTCCAGAGCTCGACTAGCAATCCGGCCTCCGTCCCAACCCCGACCAAACGACGGCTTTTGTACAATGTGTACATAATTACGCACTCAAAATACCATGGAGATAGATGGAGGCACAACTAGGTTGTGTTCCACAATGCGGCTCAACCGCCTCTGGACATGCATTATCTTATATTTTCTTTTTTTCAGGTCACTTTTTGTCTAGACCGTTATGGGCGGCCTGATTCCCGGACCTATCAAAGGACGGACATACCAAAGAGGGAAGTAGCACGAACGTGCGAGGGAATCTCTAGATATCCCTTTCGAGGATCATTCCATCTGTCTCTGGATCGGCACGCAGCTCCCCCGTAGTCACAATAGGTTCCGAAGTCATATTGTTTATCGCACTACTTGTACTTATGTCCACCGAGAAGTATCCCGATTATTGCACTTCGCGGTTGTTGGATCATAACACATAATAGGTGACTATAGACTTGCAAGATAGGATCAAGAACTCACATATATTCATGAAAACATAATAGGTTCAGATCTGAAATAATGGCACTCAGGCCCTAGTGACAAGCACTAAGCATAGCAAAGTCATAGCAACATCAATCTCAGAACATAGTGGATACTAGGGATCAAACCCTAACAAAACTAACTTGATTACATGGTAAATCTCATCCAACCCATCACTATCCAGCAAGCCTACGATGGAATTACTCACGCACGGCGGTGAGCATCATGAAATTGGTGATGGAGGATGGTTGACGATGACAACAGCGACGGATCCCCCGCTCCGGAGCCCCGAACGGACTCCAGATCAGCCCTCCCGAGAGAGATTAGGGCTTGGCGGCGGCTCCATATCGTAAAACGCGATGAAACTTTCTCTCTAATTTTTTTCTCCGCGAAACAGAATATATAGAGTTGGAGTTGAGGTGGGTGGAGCATCAGGGGGCTCATGAGATAGGGGGCGCGCCCCCCACCCTCGTGGACAGGGTGTGGCCCCCCTGGCCTTGATTCTTTCGCCAATATTTTTTATATTTTCCAAAAGTTATCTCCGTGGATTTTCAAGTCATTCCAAGAACTTCTGTTTTCTGCACAATAAACAACACCATGGCAGTTCTGCTGAAAACAGCGTCAGTCCAGGTTAGTTTCATTCAAATCAGGCAAGTTAGAGTCCAAAACATGGGCAAAAGTGTATGGAAAATTAGATACGTTGGAGACGTATGACCAACCAATCATACCAACAGGGAATGTTGGGTCTTCAAACAGGACGGCAAGTCAAACGCCGAAAGCAATGAGAAGGGGTCGCAAAGCGATGAAGATGACAATGAGCCCTAGCCACCGAAGACAGGAGGACAAAATAAGTTTCCTCCACATGTCAAAAACAGTGAATATGATATACTCCACCCATATCCCCCAAGAGGGAGCGGAGGCGCGCACTCAGGGACATCTACGCGATGGAGCCAGTCGCCCCAAAGTATAACCCATGGTCGTCCTGTCCGATCACCTTTGATCGCAGGGACCATCCGACCACTATCCGTCATGGTAGTTCAGCCGCACTGGTGCTCGACCCAATCATTGATGGATTCCACCTCACACGCGTCCTCATGGACGGTGGAAGCAACCTGAACATGCTCTATCAGGATACAGTGTGCAAAATGGGTATTGATTCCTCAAGGATCAAGCCCACAAAAACCACCTTTAAAGGTGTCATACCAGGTGTAGAGGCATGTTGTACGGGCTCAATCACACCGGAAGTGGTCTTCGGATCCCTGGATAACTTCCGAAGCGAAGAGCTAATCTTCGATATCGTCCCCTTCCATAGCGGCTATCACGCACTGCTCGGACGAACCACATTCGCCAAATTCAATGCGGTGCCACACTATGCTTATCTTAAGCTCAAGTAGCCTGGTCCACGTGGTATCATAACAGTCAATGGAAACATGGAACGCTCCCTCCGTACTGAGGAGCACACTACTGCCCTCACTTCAGAAGCACAGAGCGGCCTCTTTCGGTCGAACCTCAATTCAGCGGCCAAGCTCCCGGACACTGTCAAAAGAGTCCAAACTAGACTGCAGCAGGACAATCTAGCTCGTCCAGAGCTCGACTAGCAATCCGGCCTCCGTCGCAACCCCGACCAAACGACGGCTTTTGTACAATGTGTACATAATTACGCACTCAAAATACCATGGAGATAGATGGAGGCACAACTAGGTTGTGTTCCACAATGCGGCTCAACCGCCTCTGGACACGCATTATCTTATATTTTCTTTTTTTTTCAGGTCACTTTTTGTCTAGACCGTTATGGGCGGCCTGATTCCCGGACCTATCAAAGGATGGACATACCAAAGAGGGAAGTAGCACGAACGGGCGAGGGAATCTCTAGATATCCCTTTCGAGGATCATTCCATCTGTCTCTGGATCGGCACGCAACTCCCCCGTAGTCACAATAGGTTCCGAAGTCATATTGTTTATCGCACTACTTGTACTTATGTCCACCGAGAAGTATCCCGATTATTGCACTTCGCGGTTGTCGGATCATAACACATAATAGGTGACTATAGACTTGCAAGATAGGATCAAGAACTCACATATATTCATGAAAACATAATAGGTTCAGATCTGAAATAATGGCACTCAGGCCCTAGTGACAAGCACTAAGCATAGCAAAGTCATAGCAACATCAATCTCAGAACATAGTGGATACTAGGGGTCAAACCCTAACAAAACTAACTTGATTACATGGTAAATCTCATCCAACCCATCACTATCCAGCAAGCCTACGATGGAATTACTCACGCACGGTGGTGAGCATCATGAAATTGGTGATGGAGGACGGTTGACGATGACAACGATGACGAATCCCACGCTCCGGAGCCCCGAACGGACTCCAGATCAGCCCTCCCAAGAGAGATTAGGGCTTGGCGGCGGCTCCATATCGTAAAACGCGATGAAACTTTCTCTCTAATTTTTTTTCTCCGCGAAACGGAATATATAGAGTTGGAGTTGAGGTCGGTGGAGCATCAGGGGGCTCACGAGACACGGGGCACGCCCTGGGGGAGGGGGCGCGCCGCCACCCTCGTGGACAGGGTGTGGGCCCCCTGGCCTTGATTCTTTCGCCAATATTTTTTATATTTTCCAAAGTTTATCTCCGTGGATTTTCAAGTCATTCCAAGAACTTCTGTTTTCTGCACAATAAACAACACCATGGCAGTTCTGCTGAAAACAACGTCAGTCCGGGTTAGTTTCATTCAAATCAGGCAAGTTAGAGTCCAAAACATGGGCAAAAGTGTTTGGAAAAGTATATACATTGGAGACGTATGACCAGCCAATCATACCAACAGGGAATGTTGGGTCTTCAAACAGGACGGCAAGTCAAACGCCGAAAGCAATGAGAAGGGGTCGCAAAGCAATGACGATGACAATGAGCCCTGTCCACCAAAGACAGGAGGACAAAATAAGTTTCCTCCACATGTCAAAACAGTGAATATGATATACGCCACCCATATCCCCCAAGAGGGAGCGGAGGCGCGCAATCAGGGACATCTACGCGATGGAGCCAATCGCCCCAAAGTATAACCCATGGTCGTCCTCTTCGATCACCTTTGATCGCAGGGACAATCCGACCACTATCCGTCATGGTAGTTCAGCCGCACTGGTGCTCGACCCAATCATTGATGGATTCCACCTTACACGCATCCTCATGGACAGTGGAAGCAACCTGAACATGCTCTATCAGGATATAGTGTGCAAAATGGGTATTGATTCCTCAAGGATCAAGCCCACAAAAACCACCTTTAAAGGTGTCATACCACGTGTAGAGGCCTGTTCTACGGGCTCAATCACACTAGAAGTGGTCTTCGGATCCCTGGATAACTTCCGAAGCGAAGAGCTAATCTTCGATATCGTCCCCTTCCATAGAGGCTATCACGCACTGCTCGGACGAACCGCATTCGCCAGATTCAATGCGGTGCCACACTATGCTTATCTTAAGCTCAAGTTGCCCGGTCCACGTGGTATCATAACAGTCAATGGAAACATGGAACGCTCCCTCCGTACTGAGGAGCACACTACTGCCCTCACTGCAGAAGCACAGAGCGGCCTCTTTAGGTCGAACCTCAATTCGGCGGCCAAGCTCCCGGACACTGTCAAAAGAGTCCAAACTAGACCGCAGCAGGACAGTCTAGCTCGTCCAGAGCTCGACTAGCAATCCGGCCTCCGTCCCAACCCCGACCAAACGACGGCTTTTGTACAACGTGTACATAATTACGCACTCAAAATACCATGGGGATAGATGGAGGCACAACTAGGTTGTGTTCCACAATGTGGCTCAACCGCCTCTGGACACGCATTATCTTATATTTTCTTTTTTTTCAGGTCACTTTTTGTCTAGACCGTTATGGGCGGCCTGATTCCAGGACCTATCAAAGGACGGACATACCAAAGAGGGAAGTAGCACGAACGGGCGAGGGAATCTCTAGATATCCCTTTCGAGGATCATTCCATCTGTCTCTGGATCGGCAGGCAGCTCCCCCGTGGTCACAATAAGTTCCGAAGTCATATTGTTTATCGCACTACTTGTACTTATGTCCACCGAGAAGTATCCCGATTATTGCACTTTGCGGTTGTCGGATCATAACACATAATAGGTGACTATAGACTTGCAAGATAGGATCAAGAACTCACATATATTCATGAAAACATAATAAGTTCAGATCTGAAATAATGGCACTCAGGCCCTAGTGACAAGCATTAAGCATAGAAAAGTCATAGCAACATCAATCTCAGAACATAGTGGATACTAGGGATCAAATCCTAACAAAACTAACTTGATTACATGGTAAATCTCATCCAACCCATCACTATCCAGCAAGCCTACGATGGAATTACTCATGCACGGCGTTGAGCATCATGAAATTGGTGATGGAGGATGGTTGACGATGACAACGGCGACGAATCCCCCTCTCCGGAGCCCCGAACGGACTCCAGATCAGCCCTCCCGAGAGAGATTAGGGCTTGGCGGCGGCTCCATATCGTAAAACGCAATGAACTTTCTCTCTAATTTTTTTCTCCGCAAAACAGAATATATAGAGTTGGAGTTGAGGTCGGTGGAGCATCAGGGGGCTCACGAGACACGGGGCGCGCCCCCACCCTCGTGGACAGGGTGTGGCCCCCCTGGCCTTGATTCTTTCGCCAATATTTTTTATATTTTCCAAAAATTATCTCCATGGATTTTCAAGTCATTCCAAGAACTTCTGTTTTCTGCACAATAAACAACACCATGGCAGTTCTGCTGAAAATAGCGTCAGTCCAGGTTAGTTTCATTCAAATCAGGCAAGTTAGAGTCCAAAACATGGGCAAAAGTGTTTGGAAAAGTATATACGTTGGAGACGTATGACTAGCCAATCATACCAACAGGGAATGTTGGGTCTTCAAATAGGACGGCAAGTCAAACGCCGAAAGCAATGAGAAGGGGTCACAAAGCGATGACGATGACAATGAGCCCTGGCCACCGAAGACAGGAGGACAAAATAAGTTTCCTCCACATGTCAAAACAGTGAATATGATATACGCCACCCATATCCCCCAAGAGGGAGTGGAGGCGCGCACTCAGGGACATCTACGCGATGGAGCCAGTCGCCCCAAAGTATAACCCATGGTCGTCCTGTCCGATCACCTTTGATCGCAGGGACCATCCGACCACTATCCATCATGGTAGTTCAGCCGCACTGGTGCTTAACCCAATCATTGATGGATTCCACCTCACACGCGTCCTCATGGACGGTGGAAGCAACCTGAACATGCTCTATCAGGATACAGTGTGCAAAAAGGGTATTGATTCCTCAAGGATCAAGCCCACAAAAACCACCTTTAAAGGTGTCATACCAGGTGTAGAGGCCTGTTGTACGGGCTCAATCACACTGGAAGTGGTCTTCGGATCCCTGGATAACTTCCGAAGCGAAGAGCTAATATTCGATATCATCCGCTTCCATAGCGGCTATCATGCACTGCTCGGACGAACCGCATTCGCCAGATTCAATGCGGTGCCACACTATGCTTATCTTAAGCTCAAGTTGCCTGGTCCACGTGGTATCATAACAGTCAATGGAAACATGGAACGCTCCCTCCGTACTGAGGAGCACACTACTGCCCTCACTTCAGAAGCACAGAGCGGCCTCTTTAGGTCGAACCGCAATTCGGCGGCCAAGCTCCCGGACACTGTCAAAAGAGTCCAAACTAGACCGCAGCAGGATAGTCTAGCTCGTCCAGAGCTCGACTAGCAATCCGGCCTCCGTCCCAACCCCGACCAAACGACGGCTTTTGTACAACGTGTACATAATTACGCACTCAAAATACCATGGGGATAGATGGAGGCACAACTAGGTTGTGTTCCACAATGCGGCTCAACCGCCTCTGGACACGCATTATCTTATATTTTCTTTTTTTCAGGTCACTTTTTGTCTAAACCGTTATGGGCGGCCTGATTCCCGGACCTATCAAAGGACGGACATACCAAAGAGGGAAGTAGCAAGAACAGGCGAGGGAATCTCTAGATATCCCTTTCGAGGATCATTCCATCTGTCTCTGGATCGGCACGCAGCTCCCCCGTGGTCACAATAGGTTCCGAAGTCATATTGTTTATCGCACTACTTGTACTTATGTCCACCGAGAAGTATCCCGATTATTGCACTTCGCGGTTGTCGGATCATAACACATAATAGGTGACTATAGACTTGCAAGATAGGATCAAGAACTCACATATATTCATGAAAACATAATAGGTTCAGATCTGAAATAATGGCACTCAGGCCCTAGTGACAAGCATTAAGCATAGCAAAGTCATAGCAACATCAATCTTAGAACATAGTGGATACTAGGGATCAAACCCAAACAAAACTAACTTGATTACATGGTAAATCTCATCCAACCCATCACTATCCAGCAAGCCTACGATGGAATTACTCACGCACGGCGGTGAGCATCATGAAATTGGTCATGGAGGATGGTTGACGATGACAACGGCGACGAATCCCCCTCTCTGGAGCCCCGAACGGACTCCGGATCAGCCCTCCCGAGAGAGATTAGGGCTTGGCGGCGGCTCCATATCGTAAAACGCGATGAACTTTCTCTCTAATTTTTTTTCTCCGCGAAACGGAATATATAGAGTTGGAGTTGAGGTCGGTGGAGCATCAGGGGGCTCACAAGACACGGGGCGCGCCCTGGGGGAGGGGGCGCGCCCCACCCTCGTGGACAGGGTGTGGCCCCCCTGGCCTTGATTCTTTCGCCAATATTATTTATATTTTCCAAAAGTTATCTCCGTGGATTTTCAAGTCATTCCAAGAACTTCTGTTTTCTGCACAATAAACAACACCATGGCAGTTCTGCTGAAAACAGCATCAGTCCGGGTTACTTTCATTCAAATCAGGCAAGTTAGAGTCCAAAACATGGGCAAAAGTGTTTGGAAAAGTATATACGTTGGAGACGTATGACCAACCAATCATACCAACAGGGTATGTTGGGTCTTCAAACAGGAAGGCAAGTCAAACGCCGAAAGCAATGAGAAGGGGTCGCAAAGCGATGACGATGACAATGAGCCCTCGCCACCGAAGACAGGAGGACAAAATAAGTTTCCTCCACATGTCAAAACAGTGAATATGATATACGCCACCCGTATCCCCCAAGAGGGAGCGGAAGCGCGCACTCAGGGACATCTACGCGATGGAGCCAGTCGGTCCAAAGTACAACCCATGGTCGTCCTGTCCGATCACCTTTGATCGCAGGGACCATCCGACCACTATCCGTCACGGTAGTTCAGCCGCACTGGTGCTTGACCCAATCATTGATGGATTCCACCTCACACGCATCCTCATGGACGGTGGAAGCAGCCTGAACATGCTCTATCAGGATAAAGTGTGCAAAATGGGTATTGATCCATCAAGGATCAAGCCCACAAAAACCACCTTTAAAGGTGTCATACCAGGTGTAGAGGCCTGTTGTACGGGCTCAATCACACTGGAAGTGGTCTTCGGATCCCTGGATAACTTCCGAAGCGTAGAGCTAATCTTCGATATCGTCCCCTTCCATAGAGGCTATCACACACTGCTCGGACGAACCGCATTCGCCAGATTCAATGCGGTGCCACACTATGCTTATCTTAAGCTCAAGTTGCCCGGTCCACGTGGTATCATAACAGTCAATGGAAACATGGAACGCTCCCTCCATACTGAGGAGCACACTACTGCCCTCACTGCAAAAGCACAGAGAGGCCTCTTTAGGTCAAACCTCAATTCGGCGGCCAAGCTCCCGGGCACTGTCAAAAGAGTCCAAACTAGACCGCAGTAGGACAGTCTAGCTCGTCCAGAGCTCGACTAGCAATCCGGCCTCCGTCCCAACCCCGACCAAACGACGGCTTTTGT
Source organism: Triticum aestivum (assembly GCF_018294505.1). Classification (NCBI taxonomy): domain Eukaryota; kingdom Viridiplantae; phylum Streptophyta; class Magnoliopsida; order Poales; family Poaceae; genus Triticum; species Triticum aestivum. The sequence goes on along the minus strand of NC_057810.1, from coordinate 661,710,843 downwards.
ACAACGTGTACATAATTACGCACTCAAAATACCATGGGGATAGATGGAGGCACAGCTAGGTTGTGTTCCACAATGCGGCTCAACCGCCTCTGGACACGCATTATCTTATATTTTCTTTTTTTTCAGGTCACCTTTTGTCTAGACCGTTATGGGCGGCCTGATTCCTGGACCTATCAAAGGACAGACATACCAAAGAGGGAAGTAGCACGAACGGGCGAGGGAATCTCTAGATATCCCTTTCGAGGATCATTCCATCTATCTCTGGATCGGCACGCAGCTCCCCCGTGGTCACGATAGGTTCCGAAGTCATATTGTTTATCGCACTACTTGTACTTATACGCTTTGACGTACTATTAAACTACAATGAAAACAATTTGCGGCCCTATCTATATGACATTCACTTGTTGTTTCTTTTTTTGATATTTTTTGTCAAATAGCATCCGTACACTCTGGTACGCCTTAATTCGCCAGGGCCTTCATTGTACCCCATAACATGGCAAGAAAGTCCGAACACCTTCAGGGTTGTTCGGCACCCCGAACTTATGGCATTATATGCATCGGCTCCGAATCATGTCTTGGGTCAATAGTTGGGTTGCCCGGCTCCTGTGCTTGCTACCCTATGTTCCGCTACATCAGCTAGGGTAGTAAAGGGAGAACTACTGCGATTGTGTCCCGGTTCTTCCGAACGAGCACCTCAGTAGAGAAAGCCGAAAACTGACTGTCATGATGTAGCGAGAGCTGGTCAGCTGTTCAAGAGGTCACAAAATCTTTAGCGATTTCTTCCGCATTATGCGATAACTAATGCATCATGCGATGGATCGGTTTTTATCCGATCAGGTGTTTTACAATACCCCAAGTTTGGTCATCCAAACACTAGGGGCTGCGCCAACCTTTTTTTTGTCAAACTGTTATGCCTAAGTGAGGGTGATAAAGCCTTATAGTCCGATTGCCTGGTTCGTTGCGCTAAACACCTCCTTTAAGGACCAAAATCTAGAGTAAAGAGTGTTTAGATTTATCCCGAACACCCCCGTACTTCCTACATGGGGGCAGAAGCCGACGACTGGCCAACTCTCAGAATTAATAAAAAAACGGTCGCACATGAGGTAAAAATTCAAATAACAAGCATCATATTACATAACGACCTTGTTTCATATTACAGCACAGGATAACATGAATATATTCATGGGAATATAATATCCTTGGCACATCGCTCCACCACAAGGCGGGATCCCTCCAGGACACTGTCATAATACAACTCGGGCTTGCGGTGCTCCTTCCCTTTGGGCTGTCCTTTGGTCATCAGCTTCGCGACATCCATCTTCGCCCAGTGCACCTTGGCGCGGGAAAAAGCCATCCGAGCACCTTCGATGCAGACCGACCGCTTGATGGCGTCAAGCCGAGGGCAGACACTAACTAGCCGCTTCACAAGACCGAAGTAGCTGCTGGGAATAGCTTCTACATGCCATAGCCAGATTGTCAAATCCTTCATGGCTAGTTCGGCCTCCCTATGCAGCTCGACCAGCTGTTTCAGCTGATCGATAAATGGCGTTGGATGTTCTGGAGCAAGATATTGTGACCAGAATAGCTTCTCCATAGAGCTCCCCTCTTCGGCTCGGTAGAATTGTGCGGCGTCAGACACACTGTGGGGTAGATCCGCAAACACCCCTGGAGAACTCCGAATTCGGGTCAGTAAAAGGAATCTTTCCTTCACATATTTGCTTTGCATAGTAAAATCCTTACCCGCCGCGATCTTTCTGGCCTCCTGGATTTCCTGGAGGGCACCTTGTGCTTCAACCTAGGCATCGTGTACGGCTTGGTGAGCCTTGGTGAGTTCGGATTCTTTATCCGCCATACTCTGCTCCAAGGTCTCGCACTTCTTCACGGCCTCTTGGAGCTCTTGTTGAACCTCAATGACCTTGGCCTCGTGTTTTTCACGAGTGACCTGCTCCTTGGCCGCCTTCTTCTCGGCCTCGGCTACCGCCTTCTTAAGAGCCTCGACTTAGGTCGCCTCTCCTAATACATATCATGACATTTTTTAGTCAAAATAAATTATTCATTTGTATTGAATACAAATAAGGTTATCCCATACATTGGTTATCTTCCACTTGCTTTTTTACTTGGTCGAGCTCTTTTTTGGTCCGCTCCAGACTCTGCTTTAGTCCGGAGACCTCCGCAGTATGAGAGGTTGCAGTCAATAACGGCGCCTGCTTATTCACATAGGAATTCCCTAGTTAGTCTCCTGTGAAATATATTTGATCCTCTGTCCGGCTTTTCTTTTCGAACACCAAACAGTGTATATTTGATCCCCTATGGACTACTATCTATATTGTGACATTCTTTTAACTTCACTACTTACCTCAAAGCATGTTAGAGGGCTGGTGCAGGCTTCGATCAGCCCGCTTTTGGCGGACTAAATCTTCTCAATCACAGCACCCATAATGGTACAATGCTCTTCGATGATGGATGCGCTTTGCAGCACCGCCAATAAAGTATTCGGCACCTTTGGGTGGACAGAGGTCACCGGAAGAATAGGCGCGCCACCTTTTGTTAAAGGGGGTGGCTGGCCTGATGCCTGAGTCGTATTAGTCTCCGGAATTCTCTCTGGCTGGGGGCCAAATTTAGGACAGCCCCCGTCATCAACATTCATGGGGGTCTGCTCCCCCATGTGTCCGGCTGCCGAGGTTTGACCCTCTGGCGCCGCCTTCATAGTCTCCGGAGCTCCACCCTGACCTGGGCCCCTTTGAGACGACACCTCGGTGTTGTCCATGCCTTTGGGGGAGGAGGCCGTCGGGAGGGTCTCGCTTTCCATCGCATCCGGGTCCAGCGAATCTTCCGATGAAGATCGCTCGACGTTGGACCTGGCCGAACTGCAGAATGCGTGACTCAATACATTAATGCTATGTGAACTAAGACTGGATATATGAATGTGTCTGGGTTTCTTTGTACTTACGATTTGGCCAGGGGCTTGACCCTGGGTTTCCACTCCGGGCAGATGTCGGTGGCTGTGGTGGATTCGTCCGAAAGGGAAGCTTTCCCCTTCTTAGACGTTTCTGCCTCCAAACGTGTGGAGGTCGTCCTATTCTTTCTCCCCCTTGCAGGGGGGACTGGCTTTCCTCTTCTTCCTCCTCCTCTTCCTCGTCTTCTTCAGCGGAGGAGTGGGCCTCGGTGTCTTCGGACACCATGTCTGAAGTACCCTTGCTACGGAGCCCGCCCCTGGTCTCATTGGCCTCCTTCTTCGCCTTCTTATTCGGCGCCTTATAAGGTGCAGGGACCAGCATCTTCATTAGAAGTGGGCCTGCTTGTTCTTCGGGCAGCGGGGCCGGATAGTAGATCCGCTCTGCCTTCTTCGTCCAGCCCTGGGCGAATCGTTAGGGAAATATTAGGCGTTTTCCTCAAAGAATAACAAATAAAGGATACACCTTAAAAACATATAAAGACTTACCGAACTTGCGGGACGGGACAATTTGTGCCCGCGATCCTCGACGGTGTCCGGCCACGACTTGCCAGGCTTGAATAGCATCTTCCAGATGTCTTCGTGTGTTGTGCCGAAGAACTCCAGCAAGGTTTGGTCCTTGGCCGGATCAAACTCCCATAGATTGCAAGTCCGGTGTTGACATGGAAGGATCCGGCAAACTAGCATCACCTGGACCACATCGACAAGTTTGATATTCTTGTCCTCCATGCTGTTGATGCGCTTCTAGAGCGTCGTCAGCTCGTCTGACAAAGACCAGTCTAGGCCAGGACATGAGCCACAATGGGGCTCCGGATCAGAATTCGGGGGATGCGGCCCATTTGGTGCCGCGTGGCTCGGTGATATAGAACCACTGTTGTTTCCACCCGTTGACGGACTCGTTGAATGTACCTGATGGACATTTGACGTTGGGCATTTTTCTCATCATGGCACCTCCGCACTCGGCGTGTTCACCGCCTACCACCTTTGGCTTCACGTTGAATATCTTTAGCCACAGTCCGAAGTGTGGAGGGGTGTGGAGGAAGGCCTCGCACATAACAATAAATGTCAAGATGTTGAGGAAGGAATTGGGAGATAGGTCAGGGAAATCTATCCTGTAGTAATACATAAGGCCGTGAACAAATGGGTGGAGGGGAAACCCCAGCCCGCGGACGAAGTGAGGGAGGAACACAACCCTCTCGTGGGGTTCCGGAGTAGGGACGATCTGTCCCGCCACCGGGAGACGGTGCGCGATCTACCTGGCTAGGTATCCGGCCTCCCGAAGTTTCTTGATATCCTTCTCCTTGACGGAGGAGGCCATCCACTTGCCTTGCGCTTTGGATCCGGACATGGTTGGAGTGCTTTTTGGGCCGAAGGGATGAGAGCTTGGGCACTGGAGCTCGAGAATGGGGAAGCAATAGAGAAGGCGTGGGTGAAAGAGGGGAATCCTTGTCCCTTTATAAAGGCGGTAAAAATCGTGCGCCTCCCCACTTGCCCTAAAACTCACTCATTCCCCAAGTGTTGTGCTCACTGTTGGGTTACCCATACCCGCATTGATGAGAATCTCGTGATAAGGGGACACGATCTCTGCTTCGACAAGACGTGCCAATAAAACCGCACCTCGAAATATGGAGGGACAGGCTAAAAACGGTTCGAAAAAAGACCGGGCCATGGCATGATGTCATGCTGTGAGTTGTCAGCAGATTGGACTCGTGGGATATTATACTCTCTACAGTGTTATGTGGAATTTATTTTGCAGAGCCGGACACAATTCTGGTGTTCAAGATCTACATTGAAGTATTCGGAGAAGGAACCCGCCTTGCAATGCCGAAGACAATCTGTGCACCGGACTCATCGTCATTGAAGCCTGGTTCAGGGGCTACTAAGGGAGTCCTGGATTAAGGGGTCCTCGGACAGCGAGACTATATACGTGGTCCGGACTGTTGGGCTATGAAGATACAAGATAGAAGACTTCATCCCGTGTCCGGATGGGACTCTCCTTTGAGTGGAAGGCAAGCTTGGCGATTCGGATATGAAGATTCCTTTCTCTGTAACCGACCCCGTGTAACCCTAGCCCCCTCCGGTGTCTATATAAACCGTAGGGTTTAGTCCGTAGGACAGGAACAATCATAATAATAGGCTAGCTTCTAGGGTTTAGCCATTACGATCTCGTGGTAGATAAACTCTTGTAATACTCATATTCATCAAGATCAATCAAGCAGGAAGTAGGGTATTACCTCCATAGAGAGGGCCCGAACCTAGGTAAACATTTGTCCCCCGCCTCCTGTTACCATTAGCCTTAGATGCACAGTTCGGGACCCCTACCCAAGATCCACCAGTTTTGACACCGACAACGGGGACGGAGGGCTTTGTCAACTTAGTCAATATGAATGATTCTAGTTCCATTGACCGTACGATGTCCATCCAACGGCCGTAGTGCTTCTTCAACCTCTAGTCTTCTTGTTCCAGCCACTCAAAGCAGCGCCGGTCGTGCCGCATGCTCCTGCCTCCCGTGGCCGGCTGTGCTGCCGCGGAGGCCTCACCGCCCCCTACTATTCCCACCGCTGACCAGGCCCTGCAGCGACGGCAGCCTCACACTGCAGCCGAACCAGTGAACCCTCGTACTCCTCTCCGCGTGGGCTTTCGCTGCCGCATCGTCCCCTTCCTATCCCTCGCCGTCGTCCACCGCCCTGGTGCTCTCGGTGCGGCGTGGTCAACGTGGTCAAGGAACGACTTCCATCGGACAGCTCGGTCCACGGAGGCCACAAGGAAGTGCCTCCTTATTATGCGCAAAATAATTATTCCTCCACCTTACAGTAGGGACCCACCGGACGGACCATCGTCACCAGCAACATCTTCCCACGCATGGAAGTGCGTCCGGGCAAAAAAATCGATTCGCCCCCCCCCCTGACTGCAGGGACCCACCAGCTACATCTTTGCACGCAATGAAGTGCCTGACAGTCGGGACCCACCTAGTCGATCATTCTGGTCGCGAACATGTACGTACGTACTGGTCAATGTAGAGGCGTGCACATGTCATAGTAGAGGCGTGCACGTGTCGTAGTAGAGGCGCGCACGTAGCATGTACACGTACGTACAACGGCCAGGGTGCAAGAAAGTAAATACGGCCACGTACCTACATACGGGTGGGGTCTCGAACGCCTACTCGCGCATACGTATGGCCAGGGCTTGTGTACATGGCTGGGTCAGAATGGAGTAACAGCATCGTCATTGTCTTAATGGGAAGCCAACCAGCTGGGTCGAAATGGAATGCGTCGTCGTGTTCATCTGGAGGGCTTGGACGGAACAGCCAATGGAAACGAGGCCTGGCGTACCACACAACGGAGGAAATGGACTTCCTTGGACCTCCTACGGTCGAAACGGGGTCCTGTTAATCAGGAGGGGTGTGGTGTACCGCAAAACGGAGGAAACGGACTTGTGTTCGAGTGCTACAGTCGAAACGGGGGTCCTGTTCATCGGGAGGGGTGTGGCGTACCGTAAAATGGGACTCCACGGGATACTGTTCATCTCCACCGTCGACCTCCTCTAGCCTCCAAGGGCTACTGTTCATCCACCGCCGACCTCCTCCAGCCTCCATGGACTACTATTCTTCCACTGTCGACCTCCTCCAGCCTCCACCTGTGACTTTTCATCCACGGGCTCCTGTTCATCTAGCCTCCACCATGCGCTACTCCACCGGCTACTGTTCAACCAGCCCTCTCCACGGGGTCCTGTTCAACCACCCCTGCACGGGCTACTGTTCATCCAGGCCCCCACCGGCTGGTGTTCAACCAGCCCTCCACAGGGTTGTCCTATTCATCCAGCCCTCCATGGCGTCCTGTTCATCCAGCCCCAACCGGCTCGATCGATCGGGGTCTTGTTCATCCAGCGGCAACACCACGGGGAACTATTCATCCAAACCCCCCAGCAACACTCACTGTTCATCCAACCCCCCCCCCTCCCCAGCAACGCTCACTGTTCATCCAGAGGCAGCATCGATCGGCTTCAGTTAGCAGCAGTAGCGAAGGAATCGCTCGATCGCTCGGGTTTAGTAACGCGTAGCTTGCAGTGCAATCGCTCGGGTTCAGTTAGGCGACGCCTCGCTCGGGTTCAGTTAGAGCCCAATGCCTCGCACCCACGCGCGTTCGGTACGAGAGAAACACGTATTGCTCGTCCCCCGACCACCCACCATAACCGGGAACTCCCCGAAATTTTCCTCGCCCTCGCTTCTACCACGGTTTTTTCCGTCATGGACGGCCCAAAGAATGTCATGCAGCTGTGTCTCCGGCCCACCCAGGACAAAAGCCCATTTCATAATTTTTTGTCATAGAAGTAGGAGCCCACAACATCTATGATGATACCGGGTTTTGTCACAATTGTCGTCATAGAAGTGTCATAAGTATGATAGGAAAAAAATTCGTTCGTCCCAAAATGTCACGGATGTGTCTTTTTTTTTTGTAATGTGTAGTTATGGGTGAGGACGAATAGAAATTAGAAAAGCAACCTCATGGTTACATGTTCAGAAAGAACTTGGGGGTACTTCAAGACGGCAGCTTGGTGACCATTGACAAAGTTTGGCGGTTAGACAACAAATTTCTGAATGATATATGCTTGTCATTTGCATTGTTTAAGTTCCTAAGGTGTCGATTTGCAAGGTACAAACCCACGGATGTGATCTCAACCGAGACCCTCAGATTTGGCAGAACTGTCTTGCTAGAGAATGGTGAACATGAAAGGGTGTTCAGGGTGTTTGCAGATGAGCTTTCTTTTCTTCATGATTATTACAATTCACCACCCCTAGTCTTCTACTCAGGTGGCTGGTTGACTATTAAATATGGTTATCTCACTCTTGAGCATACACTACTGGATTTTCGTATATGCCGGGTGCAAGGCTCTTCGCGGAGAGCCAAATCATGGACACTCGGCAAAGTAAACAACACCGAGCGCCGCTCCCGGTAAAAGGAGAACCTCGGCAAACACATGATATTGCCGAGAGTATACCTCGGCAAAACGGCAACACTCGGCAAAGGCACTATTTGCCGAGAGTCAAGCAGTGCCGCACGGCAATGTTTTGCCACATGTCACATCAGGCGGCGGTTAATGGCACGGCCATGGTTTGACTTCTTTACCGAGAGGAGCGCTCGAAAAATTAACGGTTCCCTATTTGGTTCCACCTCGCCTACCTTTGTACATTGTCCAAAAGTCCAACAACTTAATTAAACTTTGGTGTTCATAATTAAGAATATGTATTAACTTTATGGTCCAACTATACCTATATTGAGCGCCGCTCTTGGTAACGCAACAATTCCGAGTGTAGCTCTCTCTAAAGATAAGGCTCCCATCAAACTTTCCCGGTTGGTTCATGGGAAATCCTTTGTGATGTCCTTGCGGCATGCCTACGCCCTGCACAAACGAGGGAGGCGCATGCCCTGCCACCAGGTTACCAAAAGTACCTTGGTGGCAATGCCTAATGCAACCGTTGAAATCCTTGAAAAATTGTATGATGCTGAAATTCCTCGAGAGTTGGCATGGTGTCATTACATGGCCCGTGTAGGGTGTGTTAAAAGTTTGGGCGCATTTCGAATAAACCTCCCCTGAGGCTGCTTGTAAACCGCACTATCTCCAAACTAGTCTCTGGGTATCGAGAGGGAACGTGTCTGCTTTGTGCGGGTCCTATTACCCTATTGACCTCGAAACTTCTCGTGCTCTCAAAGGAGGAAATCACATGACACGTGCCATGCCCCCGCATTTTTCGGGCACACGTGCAATATTCGAGAAATTAAATGCTCTACTAGGGTTTCATCGCTAGAAATTACAGATTAGCAAGGCGACACATGAAAAACATGTCTGGTAGCAGCATGGGAAATCCTTTGTGATGTCCTTGCGGCATGCCTAGGACCTGCACAGATGAGGGAGGGGCATGCCCTTCCACCGGGTTACCGAAAGTACCACGGTGGCAATGCCCGATGCAACTGTTGAAATCCTTGAAAAATCATATGATGCCGAAATTCCTCGAGAGCTAACACGCTGTCATCACATGGCCCCTGTAGGGTGTGGTAAATTTTTTGGCGCATTTAGAATAATCCTCCCCTGAGGCCGCTTGTAAACCGCACCATCTTCTAGAGCTAGGCTCTAGGTATCGACAGGGAACGTGTTCGGTTTGTGCGGGAAGTGAAGGTCATGTGCCCCGTTGGCCTCGAAACTTCTCATGCTCTCAAAAGGAGGCAATCGCATGACACGCCCCCACATTTTCGGGCACGCGTGCACTATTTGAGAAATTTATTGCTCTACTAGGGTTTCATCATTGGGAATTGTAGATCAGCAAGGCGGCACATCAAAATCATACCCGGTAGCGGCATGGGAAATCCTTTGTGATGTCCTTGTGGCATACCTAGGCCATGCATGAATGATATTACCGAGAGTGGCTCTCGGCTCTCGTGTCATTTCCTAGAATGAGATTGCGCCTCTCGGTAAATGAAAACAAAGATCTAGGTTTGATTACTTCTCCGAGAGCCCCTCTTGGTAAAATAAAACCTAGATCCAGGGTTGATTTCTTTTCCGGGTGTCGCACCGACAACCGCTCGGTAAAGGTAGTGTCGGCCACTTAAGCTTACTCCCCCGGTTGTTTCTTTTTCCCGTGCCACTCTACTCTCCACTGCTCCACCCTCACCAACCGGCGCTGCCCTCCCGCCGACCCCCCTCCCGCGGTCGTCTCCCTACCGGTCGGTGCGGTCGGTGCACCCCTCCCCACCCCGCGGCCCCCCACGCCCGCACCCCGATCGGCCAGTGCCCCCCACCCCGCGCCCCCTCCCCCCACCACCACACTAAGCTCCTCCCTCCGGTGAGCTTATGCTTTGATCCTTAGTATACTCGGGTGCCTATGCTTCTGCAGTTAGTCCTAGCAGCTTGGGAGCTCAACGATGACTTGTTGATGGTGGCAAGGCACGAGAGCTGGATGATGCAATACAACCGTGTGTACAAGGACACTACTGAGAAGGCACATCGATTTGAGGTGTTCAAGGCCAATGTGGGGTTCATCGAGTTATATAACACCGAGAAACGCAAGTTCTATTTGGGCAAACAGTTCACCGACCAAACCAACAAGGAGTTCAAGATGACAAAGGCTAACAAGGGGTACAAACCAAGCTTGGAGAGGGTTCCTACCGGATTCAAGTATGAGAATGTAAGTCTCGATGCACTTCCGGACACCAAAGACTGGAGGACCAAAGGTGCAATTACTCCCATCAAGGATGAGGGCCAATGTGGTGAGTATATTAAGGATAATGACGTATTGGATATATGTTTACTTTTTTTTAGAATGTTGTCTTATAGTATCTACCAATACATGACCATGTGTAGGTTGTTGTTGAGCGTTTTCTGTTATCGCTGCTACAGAGGGCATCGTTAAGCTCAAAATTGGCAAGCTTATATCATTGTCTGAGCAAGAGTTGGTGGATTGTCACTACTAGGGAAACCTTATACACAGAATCTTACCAGCAGCGCGGCCCAAAATTAGGCGCTACTGCTACTTAGCAGTAGCGCGTGTGCTGCAACAGTGCTACTGATATAAACATAGCATTAGCGCGTTAGAGAAAAACAACGCTACTACTAATATTGCCACGATGTAGCCACCAGACTAGGAATAGTAGTAGCGCCTATTCTGTAAACGCGTTGCTGCTATTGAACTCAGCAGCAGCATGTTTTGCCAACACTCGCTGCTGCTAACATGCAACTAAGTTTAGTCCCACCTCACTCCGCGAACAGGGTGTTTACCACCTTAAATACATAACTTCTCAAACCATCACAACCACTTGGTCTTGATTGAACTCTATGTGTAGGATCTGTAGCCGCAATAGGAATCTTCGCCGGTTTTGCGAAGATTCCTATTGACAAGATTCTACACAAAAAGATCATTGATGACCAATGTATTTTTGAATGTCTTTTCTTACATGCTTAGCCTTAGCTTAGCAGTAGCGCGTTTTGTAGAATTCGCTACTGCTAGAGGAATAGCAGTAGCGCTTTTACGTGATAAAGCGCTACTGCTATGGGAATTTAGTTGTAGTGCTTTATCCTAACACGCGCTACTGCTAAATGCGGCCTATCTCCCCGCACCCCGGCCCCCGTCGTCCGCCGCCGACGATCCTGCACTTCGTCCACTGAGGTAGCCCCTCCTTCCCTCCTTCCTCCTTCCTCCTCCTCCTCCTCTCTCCTCCCTTATTCCTAACGCGCCCCTCCCTCCTCCTTCGGCTGCCCCCTCCTCCCTCCTCCCTCCTCCTCCGGCCAAGCCCTCCATCGGCAACCCTCCTCTCGCTCCTCCTCTCTCCTCCCTCCTCCCACCCCCTCCTCCCTCCTCCCCTCCTCCTCCTCCTTCGGCCCGCCCCCTCCTCCCTCCTCCCCATCCTCCTCTCTCCTCCCTCCTCCCACCCCCACCTCCCTCCTCCTCCCTCCCAACTAGTTAAAAATTTATTACTGTTCTTAGTTGAATTAGTAAGTGCTTAGTTGAATTAGTAAGTGCTTGGTTGAATTAGTAAGAAAATTAATTTTTTTATTTATAGTAAGTGCTCGGTTGAACTAGTTGAATTAATATAACTAGTTTATTTTTAGTAAGAAAATTTAGGTATATGAGTTTTGATGATCTAATTAAAATTTTACTATAGAACTAGTTTATATTTAGTAAGAAAATTAATAAAACTAGTTTATTTTTAGTAATGCTTAGTTGAATTAGTTTAATTAATAGAACTAGTTGAATTTATGTCATTATCACTTTGTCATCAAAGAATGCTATATGAGATTTGATGATCTAATTAAAAATTTACTTGGTAGAATATGCAGGCTTAGTCGTGTCTCCTTGGAGTGATCGTCATCCGAGCTACCTCCACTTCCTCTACACCCGAGTCGGTGAGCTAAAAGTCCACCTCCTCCTTCTCCACCTTCCTCTACATCAGAACTAGGGTATTTAGTTATGCTTCTTAACCAAATGAAATGTTCAGATTATAAGATATATTGAAATGTTTTTGTCAATATTGAACCGTTGAAATGCAATGAGCACCAGTTTATGCTCATGTGCGAAGTGTTCATTCATTTCCGAGTAATCTATGTTTTGCCGGAGTGTTGTTGATTCATTTCCGTTCCAGGAAATTTCAGGCTCTCGATATGCCCTATTTTAGCAAAGGTCATGCTGGATTTTTTCGTGAATTTAAGCATGACTTGTGCTAGAATTTGTAGGAAATATTGAGTGCCCCGGATTTGCTAGAAATATAATTAAATGACATTTTGAGTTGACTTTAAGTCTGTCGGGGCTCCATACATGACGGTCCAAAAATCGGTGAGGGGGAATCTCCACCATATATGAGAGAAGAATGTCGAATGTTGTCGTGGGGGTCGCTTTTCCTTCTTCTCTTTGTGCTAGACCTTTGTTATGCACTAGGGGAAGAAGGAGTAGCGACCATCATCGACGGTCAAAAAATCGGTGAGGGAGTGTCCACCATATATGAGAGAACAAGAATGCCAGCTGTTATCATGGGGGTCGCTTCTCCTTATTTTCCTTGTGCTAGATATTTGTAATGCACTAGGGAAAGGAGGAGTAACATCCATCACCAACGGTCGCAATATCAGAGAGGGGGTGCCCACCATATACGTGAGATGAGAGTTTAGGAAGGAAGACTCGACAGACCTAAAGTCAACCTGTTGCATATTGAGTAATAGTGATCTATGTGTTGAGTTTCCTGGTAGTTGCCTTCAGTCAATTTTTAATTGATGTTTCAACTATGAACATAGGAAATGTCTGATGACGAAAAGGAATTCGTATGTGCGAATACTGCCAAGACAAGCGTGGTTTGTGCGGCAGGCCTCACCTAGTTGGTGGTAGGCGCTTCAGCATCAAGCTGGATGACACCTTCGCGGTGCATACAGTAAGTCACAAGTCTTTTTTCGTAATTAAGAATGACTTCTGCTTCTTTTGGTTCAACTTATAATTTTAATTTTTTACTGCTCTACTAGCGTATCCCCTGCCATGCAAGAATGTACGTCTTTGATAAGGTTGATTTCAGTACTATGAAAACTATGGAGGTAAAAAGAGTTAACTTGAGGACCGAGCATGGTTATAGTTTTGCCGCAAAATTATACAATTCAGACACCTACACCCATTTTGAATGCAAACAATGGAGAGCACTATGCAAGGCTTATGCATTTGAGCCTGATATGTTTATCACCTTTGATATTCGTCCGGAAGATGATATTGAAGATAATATCGAGATCTGGGTCGATATGCAGACGCCTCTAGTTCTACCATTATGTGAGTTTCTCAACCATATTTATGTCTTGGATATTGTTTATTCAAAAATAGTTGACAACTAATTTCTATTGACAGCTTATTTCCATTCAAGCAACCATGTCTGGCGCTTGGTAGACATGACCTACTACTTTCCCAGGGCTGAACTAAACTGCAAGGAGATAAGTCATTATGTTTCATGGCTTGAGGATCTTCATACTGTCAAGACAAATTATTTTCCTAAACTTTAAAATCTTAGTACTCAAAACGTGCGACCAATAGTGTTCGTACTGAACTATGGTCACATCTATTTAGGAAAGATGGTAAGATTTTTACTATTTGTCCTCAGTGCATCTTTTGCATACATTATTTTTTAAGCTAAACTTCATTGCTAAGTATGTTACTACGATGTTATTCAAGAGGGACTCCCGATGATAGTTGTACCTCAGTAGATCGAGGCTAAAGGCTGCATGTCCATGGTTAGCATACGGCAAAGACATCCTACATTGCACATGAGTTCATTCAGGATTTCTAGAAGAGAGCAAGTCTTAATAGTTAAAGACTGGAACAAAATTGTGAAGGATCACAGAGAAGTACTAGGGGCAGCAATTAGAAGCGCAACCCACCATAGGGAGATGGGTTCATCTGCATGCTTCAATATGATGAATCAGGAGCGCTACACATGTTCTATGCTATTTTACCTGAGAGAGATGTAACGCCCCGGATTCGATGCGCCAGGTGTCTGCCAGTTATTCGCCGTCGTTGCCATGTCATTTGCTTGCATGTTGCATTTTGCCATGTCATCATCTGCATTTCATCTGCATGTTTTTCAAAACTTGCATCCGTTCGGGTTCCGCCGGTTCTCTCTGTTGTCCGTTTGGAGTCCAGACCTCTCACGCGCACCCGTCGCCCGTCTCAGACCTTGTTTCATCAGCGGGAGAAAACATTCTCGGAATGGACCGAGGTTTGCTGAGTGGCCTTGGTATAGCACCGGTAGACCGCCCGTCAAATTTCGTTTCATTTGGAGGTCGTTTGACGCCCCAACGGTTAACCGGGTAACCGTAAACCCCCTTCTCTTTGTAGCCCAGCCCCTCTTCACCACAGCCCATAACCCATCTAAACCCCCTCCATGCTCTCGGTCGTTCGATCACGATCGTGTGGGCGAAAACCGCTCCTCATTTCGACTCTCCTAGCTCCCTCTATCTATAAATAGGTCCCCTCCCCCGAAATTCGCGGATCAAACCCACCCTAACCCTAAAAAACACCCTCCGCCGCCACCGGACGCGTCCGCGATGGCCGGACACGTCCGCCGCCGCCGCCCGACGTATCCCAGCGCACCACGTGGCCTCCGCCGCCTCCCACCACCGCGCGGCCCGTGTGGCCCAGATCCGGCCCGCGCGAGCCCGTGCGCCGCTGCCGCCTGGCCCGTCCGCCTCGCCCTGCGCCTCTGCCGCCGGCTGCCGCCTTGCCTCTCCGCCTCCTCGCCGTCCGCCTCGCCCGCGTTGTCGCCTGAGCTCCCCGCCGCCGACCGCCGCCTCCGCCAGCGCGCCGCTCCTCCCGACAAAGCTCCTCCCCGTCGCTCGCCGCCAGCCAACCTCCGCCACCCTCGCTACCCAGCTCCTCTCGCCGGCGCCGCTCTCCACCGCTCGGGCTGCTCCGAGCGCGGCCGCCCGGAGACCCGCCGTCGCCGCCCCGACCTCTCAGGACCTCGCCGGCGACCTCCGCACCTCGGATCCGGCGCTCCCCTCGCCGGCGGCTACCTCCGGCGTCTTCCCCGTCAACTCCGGCGAGTTCTCCGATGAGCCTTGGGATCCGCGCCCGAAAACCCTAGATCTGCAAGGTTGCCCCATTTTCCCCCAAGTCCTTAATTTTCTACATTTTATGCCTCTGTTCATTGCATCATAACTCTGCATCCATAGCTCCGTTTCATGCACATGATATGTCAAAATGTTCGTCATGAGATGCACTACATTTCATTCCATTGTGCCATGCTTGTTTGAGATCATCTTGATGCCCTAATCATCGTTGCAAGAGTGCTATATGATGTTAACTGTTGTCTGTTAACAGAACTTGCTGATTTGTCTTTTTCGTTGTATTTTGTGTGTGCACCCTATGAACTTGCTCTTGCCATGCTTAGCTTCATAAACATGTATTCTTACTGTTGGTCACCTTGTCATGTCATGTATTGCTCTGTGGTGAGTGGTACAAGCTTACCAACATACCTGCTTATCGTTATTCCTGCCATGTCTGAATCTGTCATATCATTTGCCATGTTTGCACGGATGCTTGTAATTAATTCAGTAAGGGATATTTGTTCTTTGTCTTTAGTACTAGCATGTCATGCCTTTGTTTGCCATGATAAGTTCATGTAACATGTTGTTTGATAGCTCTGAACATTGCAATCTGATGTTATTTCTGCTAAACCTGAAAACTGTTATTACTAGACAATTCCCCGCGCGTTGTTGCGAGATCAGTAGCAATAGTTTAGTTGAAATTAGATTGTGTGATTTCTACGGTTGAACTATTTATATAGTGTAGTACTATGCTACAATGCTTAAGAAAAACATAAAATTGTACATGCACGTGCCGTATTGATACCTTCATTGTCTGGTAAAAGCCTTATATTAAAAATCATAATATAAATACCATTTATGACTTTCAATACATTCACTCCTGAATTAATTGTGTATTAACATTTTTAAAAATAACATATCTTGCACATTCTTATGACTGCAAGACATCTATATAGCAACACCCATAGCATTGTATCGCTAGAAGTTCCAACTTTCATATCGCCAAATTTTACAATTGGCAAGTACATGGACAACCAGTGTGAGTTCCCCATGTGTTGATGTAAGGATTTGCGGACCAAAATGGGAGAAGCAATTGGTTAATGAAGCAAAGAATAAAATATGAAAATAGTTTTAGAGAACCCTAATATGTTAGTTGTGCTAATCACATTTGTCCTAGAGTTGAGAGGAAAAACTAAGAGGAATGTCATAACAAAAGACATATTTGATGCCACTTAGTACAGCATATGTACACAAACTCACACAGTATTCGACGCAGGAGATAATTATGCGTAAAAAGATATTGACATCCTATACTTCCTCCGTCCAAAAATCCAAAATATAAGATGTTTTTTAGCTCAATTTTAACTGAAAAACGTCATATATTTTAGGACGGAGTTAGTATTTTGTAGCGATGGAGAATCTGTTCCTGATTGGTGATGCTCTATGTCTTTCGGTATGAGGAGAAGATAGTAGAGAATGGCGTTTTGGAGGCCGAGCTTCATGGAGGCCTTTATTCTTGAAAACAATTCAAATTCAAATTTTTATGTTTCAAAAAAATTCTGAATGCAAGGATGTAACCCTCATGTGTGTAAAATTTCATGATGAAATAAGTTGAAATGCGACCTGTACAAAAAAGACAACAAATTCATGGCATGGGAGGATGAATAGTATCATGTGTTAAATAAGCTTAGATTTGTCTTTTTTGCACAGCCCTCATTTCAACATGTTTTGCCTTGAAAATTTACACACATATGTGTTATGCCTTCATGTATATCTGTACTTTTTTCAGAATTTTTTGAACTGTGAAAATATGAATTTTGATGAAATTTGAATTTTGAATCTGGAGGCCTCTAGTGAGCTCGGCCACCAAAGGCAATTTCCGTTGTAGGAATATATAGCCGTGCTCATTCATTAGAATGTGATCAGAAATAGGGGATATAAAGGTTAGTACATGTGGGTTTGGAATTCAGAATGTATTTAACTTGAAATAATAGTTGTAATCTACACAGTTGCAGCTACTTTGTCACAAAAACAATGCTCGAGGCATCAATAAAATAAAGTAATGGAAGAGAGAATTAGCGCCTGGGTGTTTTATGGTGCAAACTTAAGCATCATGATCTGCCAGGCTTCATTTAGGAAATACCAAACCGAATACTCCTATCTCTGCGAAGAAAACAATAAGGTTGAAATTGTGAGGGCATCTCGTATCTCTGCAACAGCAGTTTTTTATAGTGTACATGCATGAGAAGTTGAAGCAGAAAACTCGACACTTACCGAAGTTTTGCAGTAATAAAATTAGCCAAATTCAGCTGAAGAAAAAATCTTGGTCAGTCATGTAGGTGAGATCCTGATTCAAGAGGAGAAAGGTTGCCGTCCTTCAGTTTTGTGTGTGGTCAAACTGATTTGCGTAAAATATGCCTACACTGCCCTGTTCATCTGCAAGCATAAAAGAACAAACCATGATATTGCAAAAACATCTAAATACAGTATGCAGATAATCACTAAGTAACTACTTTTTTTGCGGTGACTAAGGAACTACGTTAGGGTATCTCATCATACATTGCACAGTGTTAATCTCTGCAGAAAAAATAAATATGCATCAAGAAGCTAACATCAATGCCTACCTCTATGGGGTGGGATTACCGGCGATCCAAAGGTTGAAGAGAACTCAAGAGCGCAGGAAGAAGGATTCCAGATGCTATGGGAAAAAGGATAAGAGGGATTATAAAAATCAAATAAACTAGAACAAACCAATCTTGATTATGGCCCAAGGACTCTTCAATGTTCAACGCTTTATTATTTGGAAATGGTCAAAAAGGGTAAAAATCCACAGCTTAGTTCTAATGAGTATATATAGCTATTGTAGAAGGGCACCTCAGTGGTCAGCGGCGAGTGGTGGCCTGGGGTCTCGGCAAGCCAGCCGGCGGCCGCCATGGCGTCAAATAGGAGTAGCGCCGTTTTGGCATTTCCGTTGTAGTAGGTTCCTAGCGGTTGTGCGACCGCCCTCGCCTGCATGGACGACCGGAGGATGTAGGCGCCGCGTATGTAGACACACGAAGACGCTTTGGCTGGAACGGCCGGCCGGTGGGAGGAGCATTAGAACCTTTGGTGTGGACGGGCGATGGAGGAGCGAGCCTTCATGATAGGGAAGAAAAGACGTTCAAGCAAAATTTCGTGGGGAGTTGATAAGGCACTGGGTCTCAGCTCTATATCGCCGGTTACAGAATATGGAAGAACTAATGCCAACTGAGTGGAAATTAAATCTCACGATTAGCCGAAAGGTCGCAGCGGTCCCTTTAGAAATTAACTGAACGATTATGTGCCGGCTGGTGTACCTGTAGTGGTTGGTCCGTATGTAAGTGACTAAGGCTGGTCATAGTGGGAGTAACATAGGTAGTAACATAGATGCCACATAAGCAAAAATGTTAATGTGGCAACTAATTAATGAGGAAAGAGGCAAATAGAGTAACCTAATATGTTACCATCACATAGCGCTTTCCAATGCAAAATGAGTCTACAAGACAATAAATGAGCATGTATATGTTACTACACATATGACACTTCCCACTATAAGGGTAGTAACATAGAGTAGTAACGTGTGCATGTTACTACTCTAAGTTACTCCCCACTATGACCAGCCTAATAGAATGCTGATGTGTAATCGATGATGTGGCTAGACTGCTCAGGTGGAAAGAAGTGGATGGTTGCATGTTGATTGCTGATGTGGATAGTGTGCATGATGAGAGAATAGGTAATAGTGGGGATCAACTTCTTAAGAATGTTAAATTTGTAATCTTGCCATGTGTTTTTGAGCATGTTCTAATGATTTCTAGAGATAACTCAGTGTTCATGTTTTGTCATGCTTTACCTTTACATTATGTCCATGTCTTTTGTTTTCATGTTGAGATGTTGTAGCATGTTGTTTAGTTGTTTACAAGATTCCTAGTTGCTGTTTTGGACAGCTTGTCCTTTAAACTTGTTTCATGTGTGTGTTGAACCATTGCTCCGTTTTGAGTGTGCTCTATATGAAACTTGCTTGATTTTGCATGTAGTTTCATATTATCATGTTGCATCCTTGTTTTGATGTGTTTGCTTGATGTTTGTATGCATTTTGCATCAATGCCATGTTTAACTTGTTTTGCTCATATCTTCTAGGCCGTAGCTCCAAATCTAATGAACTTTATATGTAACTTGACTAGAATTTCGTGTAGATCATCTTGGTGCATCTTCACTTGCTGTTTAACAACTTGAACATAAGGTTTATTCAGATCTGGACCAATTTCAAAATTTGCATATGAGGACTTACCGGATTTGTTATATGTTGTTCCCGGCCTCATTTAAACTTGCCTTGATGTGTTGCTCTTGTTTGCATCATCTCTTGCCATGAGTAGCTTCATGTAGCCTTTGTCATGCATCATACTTGGTTGTGTGTCATGCCTTGTCTATGTGTTGTGTGTTTACCTTGTTGTTTGCTTCTTTCCGGTTGTGCTCCTTCTCGTAAGTTCCTGTTTCGTTGCGATCGTGAGGATTCATTCGTCTACGCTTGGTTCGTCTTCATGGCTTCATCTTCTTCATGGACTCGTTCTTCTTCCTTGCGGGATTTCAGGCAAGATGACCGTCACCTTGGATCTCACTACTATCATTGCTATGCTAGTTGCTTCATTCTATCGCTTTGCCGCGCTACCTATCTCTTGTTGATCAAGCCTCCCAATTTTCCATGACAGCCTCTAACCTTTTTCACCCTTCCTAGCAAACCGTTGTTTGACTATGTTACCGCTTTGCTCAGCCCCTCTTATAGCGTTGTTAGTTGCAGGTGAAGTTGAAGATTGCTCCATGATGGACATGATTATGTTGGGATATCACAATATCTTCTTTAATTAATGCATCTATATACTTGGTAAAGGGTGGAAGGCTCGGCCTTATGCCTGGTGTTTTGTTCCACTCCTGCCGCCCTAGTTTCCGTCATACCGGTGTTATGTTCCCGGAGTTTGCGTCCCTAACGCGGTTGGGTGATTTATGGGACCTCCCTGACAGTTCGCTTTGAATAAAACTCCTCCAGCAAGGCCCAACCTTGGTTTTACCATTTGCCTACCTAAGCCTTTTTCGCTTGGGTTTCCGGAGCCCGAGGGTCATCTTATTTTTACCCCCCCC